>NW_022195758.1:464192-471692 GCF_008641045.1 Pistacia vera
ATACGATCCTTTCATCATTCTTTATCTCGACGAGACAAAGGCATAGAAATAGTGTCAACCTTCGGTTACTCTCGATATTATAATTCAGTTTCTGGACCATGACCCGTATTATAATCTGGATAAAGTAACAACTCAATCCCACTATGGCACAGTTTTAGTGTCATTGCCATATACTGAATTGCACCTGAGATAACTTCTCCCTACCCGAGAGTGATGAATCCTCTGTAATCCCCATAGTTCTGATACACTTCTGATATAGCCAATCACCACCGTATTGACAGCTCTGAATAGAACTACGTTAGTCTAGTGTCAAACTGTACCAATTGGTGCACAAGGCGCTCTGGTGTATCTCAAGTCTAAGGATACATGCACCACCATTCGTTAGAAGATTTGTTCCATGACACTAGGTTACCATCCATATGGAATCCTCCATGGGTCAATCCGTGAACTTGCTGTGGTGTAATCGCCTACAACAAACACCCATGTGTTGCACCAGGTTGTCACCAAACAACCTTGACAAGTGAGATCAGTCACTGCCTTTCGACGGGTCGTTCAACACTATGATAGCCTTACCGTATTATCTGTGCCCTTACTTCGAATAATACTAGGCTACGGACGTTTCTAGAATGGCCACCACATGGCTCATAGTTTCTCACTATCAAGATTTGAAACACTTGATACCCTCGTCACGGTTCTACCATTCTAAGGACATATATCAATACTATTGCATAATAATGATTTAGCGATATAGAATGAAATGCCTTTTAGTATTGATTATGAACATTATCCAAAGAGTCAATTCTACAATAATTGATTGGCTCTAGGGCATCTACTCTAACAATCTCCCACTTGCACTATAGCCAATCATTCATGTATTTATACCAAATGATTTCAGTGTCTTTCATGCTTCTCGCTCGACAGAGGCTTTGTTAGTGGATCTGCGAGATTGTCGTCAGTATGCACTTTACTAATCTGCACGTCTTTCCTCTCAACTATCTCTCTGATGAATGGAATCGTCTGAGTATGTGTCTGATTTCTGATGAGACCGTGGTTCCCTGCTTGAGCAATTGCTCCATTGTTGTCACAATAATGTCTATAGGAGCAACAATCGTAGGAACCACACCAAGTTCAGTGACGAACTCTTAATCCAGACTGCCTCCTGGCCGCATCTGACAATGCAATATACTCAGCCTCCATTATAGAGTCCGCTACAGTGCTTTGCTTGAGCTCTTCCAGCTCACCGCACCGCCATGAGACAAATACAAACCCTGATTGCGATCGATAATTGTCTTTGTCCTTGTTGGAAACTAGCATCACTGTACCTCTTACAGTGAGCTCATCTTCCCCTCTGTAAACCAAGAACATTTCCTTAGTCCCTTCAAGTACTTAAGAATATTCTTGACAGCCATCCAGTGACGCTCACTGGATCCGATTGATATCTACACAAGTGCTCAAAGCACATGAGACATCAATCCGAGTACGTAGCATGGCATACATGATGGATCCAATTGCTGATGCATATGGGATCCTCTTCATCCTATCTCTCTCATCTTGTGTTTTAGGACACAATTCCTTAGAGAGATAAACACATGTGACATCGGAAAAATCCTTTCTTGGATTCTTCCATACTGAATCGTTTCATTACTTTGTCAATAATGCACTCTGACTTAGGCCAAGCAACCTACGCGATCTATCACGATAGATCTTTATACCAAGGATTAGGCTGCTTCCCATGTCTTTCGATGGAGACACATTGGATAACCAAGTTTTTACCGCTGCAATTTCGGTTATCATTCCCGATCGAAGTATGTCATCGCATACAACACTAGAATGCTACTAGCGCTCCCACTCACTTTCTTGTAACACAGGGCTCATCTTCATTTTTGATAAAACCGAATTCTTTTACGGCCTCATCAAAACAATGTTCCAGCTCCTTGAAGCTTGCTTGAGTCCATAAATGATCTCTGCAACTTGCATACCTTATTAGCTTGACTATCAAGAACGAAACCACCATCAGGTTGTGTCATATACACATCCTCCTCAAGGTTTCCGTTCAGGAAAGCAGTTTTGACATCCATTTGCCAAATCTCATAGTCATGATATGCAGCAATTGCAAGCATAATCCGATTTAATCATGGCAAACGGGAAAAGGTTTCTTCATAGTCAATGCCATGAATTTGTTTGAAACCTTTGGCAACCAGCGGTGCTTTAGTATTGCACGTTGCCATCCATGTCAGTCTTCTTCTTGAACCCATTTATACCCTATGGGTTTTATCCCTTCAGGTGGTTCCACCAGAGACCACACTTGGTTCTGTACTGGAGTCCATCTCAGATTTCATGGCTTCAAGCCATTTAACGGAATCTGGATCCGATATAGCGTCTTCGTAGTTTCTGGTTCATAGTCTTGATACCTAGTACGTCACCATGTTGAGCACGAGATAACGTGATCTCTTGGGCTCATGGCGTACTCTCCCAGATCTACGTAGCTCCTGTGCTACCTGAGGTGGTTCACTTTGATCCACAATTTGTGAAGTAACCTCCTCATGATGCTCAACCACTTCCTGTGGTACATCATCCCGTCCTTCGTCTAGTATATCTTGTGGTTCTAGAACTCATCGAGTTCTACTTTTCTCCCACTAGTACTTCTTAGAAAATGTTCTTTTCTAGGAAGACACCAGATCAAGCAACAAAGATTTTGCGCTCTTCTGGTGTGGTAGAAATGGTATCCTTTAGTCTCCTTTGGATACCCCACAATATACATTTACAGGATTTTGGGCCCAGCTTGTTCGAAGTCAATTTCTTAACATAAGCTTCCAACCCCAAATCCTTAAATAAGACAAGTTGGGCTTTCGCCCACTCCATAGTTCATTGGAGTCTTATCACAGACTTTGACGAGCCACACGGTTTAAAACGTGAGTCGCAGTCTCTAAGGCATAACCCCGAACGATGCAGGTAAATCACTAAAACTCATCATGGACCTAACCATGTCAAGTAAGGTCCTAGTCCTCCTTTCTGACACTCCATTGTGTTGGGGTGTAAAGGAGGGTGAGTTGTGATACTATCCCACATTCCTTCAGGTACTCAGAAAAACCCCGAGCTTAAGTATTCCCACTCCTCGATCTGACCGAAGAGCTTTAATACTTTTGCCCAACATATTCTGTACTTCATTCCTGAATTCCTTGAATTTATCAAAGGCTTCAGATTTATGTCTCATAGGTAGACATAACCATATCTACTGAAATCATCAGTAAATGTGATGAAGTATGAATACCACCTCTGGCTTTAACTGTTAGTGGACCACATCACATCACTATGGAGGATGCCTAACGTTCAGTAGCCCTTTCACTTTGTCCTGTGAAAGGAGACTTGGTCATCTTGCCTAAAAGGCATGACTCGCATACCTCAAATGCTGGAAGTCAAAAGGGCCAAAACTCCATCCTTTGAAGTTTTGCGATGCGAGCTTATTAACATGACACAATCTACAATGCCAGCGATATGTTTGGTTTTGATCGCTATGTTTAGCTTTCTTGGTTTCAATATTGAGAATATCTTATTTTTTAAATCAAGAACATATAATCCATATATAACCTGCAATTCCAAATAGAATACCATTCAAACTAAAGGACAACAATCCATTAGATATCTCAAAATGATACCCCATATTATCCAAAACGGATACTGAAATTATATTTTCTAGAAATAGAAGGTACGTGATAACATTTATGTAGTTCCAACAATAAACCCTAGCAAAGATAACAATAAGTCCTACAGCTAATGCAGCCACATGTGCTCATTTCCAACTCGTAGGTCCACTCTCCCTTGGCGAGCACTCTACTCTGCCTTAGTCCCTGCACATCAGTACAAATGTGAGTACCACATCCTGTGTCCATGACCCAAGATGTTGAGGGAGAAGTTAATCTCAATCATGAAAGTACCTGAAGTCGTAGCCTCTGACTTCTTCTTGCTTGCGAGGAAGACCTTGCGTGTTTCCTCCAGTGGCCAGGCTTGCCACAAAAGAAGCAGACTACCTTGCCCTTTCCTATGACTCTCAGGACTAAGAGCAACCTGTCCTTTAGGCTTGGGCTTGGGTTTGGCCTTAGCCTTACCCTTGCCGTTACCCTTTGCTTTACTGGCAGCAACCAGTAAAATAGGCTTGGACTTTTTCAAGTCCTGCTCTGCAGTCCTCAGCATGTTCAGAAGTTCTGACAGGGTTTTCTCCCATCGTGTTCTATTGAAATTCATTATGAACGGAGCATAAGAGTCAGGCAAGGATTGCAGAATTAAATCCATTTGTAATTCTGCATCCAAGCCACATCCCAAAGTCTCAAGCCTCTCTATGTGCTCGATCATCTTGAGCCATAAGGACCAACTTGGGCACCCTCAGTCAGACGACTCCCAATAGTGCTTTCGACACCTTGTACCTCTATGTCGAGCGTTTGTTTCGTAAAGCCCTTGAGGTGTAGAATTATGGAAGAAGCATCCATATCTCATGCGTGCTTTTGCAGCATAGTGTGTCATTGATGCTAACATCAAGCATTGTACGCTATCAGCATCATCAAGGAACTTTTGATAAGTTTCCTTAATTTCCTGAGTGGCATCAGGATCAGGCTCAGCCATGTATGGCTTTTCAAGGATATACATTTCTTTTCTGCTTAAGTATAATCCGAAGATTCATACCAGTCTGAAAATTGGATCCATCAACCTGTTTTCTTTTTCGATTATCGGTCGCAGGTTCATAATACTCATTTTCGGTGAATCTACAATTGCAGAAAAGATAAAGTTATTATAAAGTTCATTATTATTTAATAGGTCTTTTATTAACGATGCTCCCACTATTTTACTCAGCCAATAGCCCTCACTATTAACTCGGAAAGCCCTTGGCTTTCCTATGGACCGAGATCCCATCCTGCCCATTTCAAACCTTCGCTTTGGTGAACAAGCCAAAATGGGTTGATTAGGTAGGCCAACAAACTAATCCCCACCATTGATAGCTCCCACTATCAACCTCAAATGTGAAAAAGCCAACAAGCCAATCACACAATTCAATGGCTCCAACCATTGTCCTCAGTGTGATTCTCAGTATCATTAGAGTGGACACTACATGTCACCACGTACACATAATATGTGTCTGCTCTACTATGCCTATGACGCATTTATCAACATTCGCTTTGGCGAACAAGCAAAACCGTCATTTTAAGTCGACCCATCACCATAAGGAAAACTCCAATGAATTTTAACCTCCCACTAGTAGAAGTGTACCCTTCGCTTTGGCGAACAAGGTTTCGACGAACAGTGGTTGATTAAATCATGGTGATGGAAGCATTCGTGACTTAATATACTATTTGAGGGGTTTGTTATTTAATGTCTCATCAGATTATTATCTTTTATAGAATGACATTGTTTGGCATGTTATTCAACATTCAACCTTAGCAGCTTCTAAACAAAATATTAAACGTGTCGGTACATGGCCTACCTAAACACCATCTCCTCGAGCCTAGAGGGATCGGTGGGTCACCTAGGGATCCTGTAACAAATATCTTGAGTCTTCACATGGTTGCCTCGTCCTTCGCTTCGTCTCCAGTACATTACAAAACATCTTTCTAATTTACAATAAATTAATATTAAACTAATTTTACATCAACAAATTTAGAAACCTCGTTTACATTCGAGAGGAATGAGATGAGAAAGAATGTACATTAAGAGAAGAGAGAAGGCAGACACGCAGGCCCTATTTAAATATTACAGCCATACATACCCAAAATAATTTAAAACATTCACCCTTAGGTCTAAGGCTCATGTACCGCGCACCATGCAAAATACAAACAGTAAAGCATACATTCAAAATAATCATTTTGAATTGGGTGGGTTAATTAATTAATTACCCCTCTTAAATGTGCAGAATGTACATTGGCTTTATAGGTTATTAAAAAACTGCAGATTAGTCCCTTTGCAAAAATACAGAATTGAAAAGCTACAGCCTTCGCGCGGCGAGGATTTACAGTATGCACTTCCCTGCTGCATACTTCGCCCGCGGCGAGGATTTAAATTAGGTCTAGCCGCCACAGACTTCGCTGCAGCGAAGGTTTTATCTTCGCCGCGGCGAAACTTTCCAGAGGCTCCTCGCAGCGGCGAAACCTGAAATCCCCAATTCCTACAGTTCCCGTTTTTGTAGTTTTTGTGTATAACACTAATCCAAATCAAATCAAACGCACATACGTTCACCAGGATATTAACCAACCAATATAGCATTCATCCACACATTATTAAACCATTTATCATCTGAATCACTCATTCAACAGTGGATTTACAGATTTTTTAGTTTTAACAAATCTGGGTTTTTCATGGTAGATTCATCAAGGCAGCATGTTATCAACAATACATGTATCAACCATTCAATAACTGTAATCTAGTACCCTAGCGCTCTGATACCACTATTAAAACGACCCGGTTGCCAGCGGAAAAACAAAAATTTACAACCACATCGTTCCTAGAACCCAAAATCAAGGCACAGATTTTACAGTTTATGCATAATATAAGAATTTGCAGAAAATAAATCCAAAGGTTGTGAGAACCATACCCACGTGTGATCTACCAATGTTGTCTCTGAATGTGTTTGCTACCGATCCAAGTGTAGGATCGAACCGTAGAGGTCCACACGAAGACAATCAACAAGAACCATGAGGATTGCTAGATCCTCCTTGGCCTTAAGAAATCAGAAGAAAAACAAAAGTGTTTTTGTTTCAATGACAGTAAAGTGGCGTCGAGAGTTTTTGGCTGGAGGTTTTTCTTTTCAAATTAAAGAATGAATAAAATAACACACACTCTCACTTTTCAACTAAAACCTTTTTCCTTTATGATTCTTATTTTAGTTGCCCTATTCCCATATGGAATGGGCTTGGGCTCCACCCAAACACCCCCAATTTGCCAAACACTCCCAATTAGATATTTAATTTAATCATCATTATTTCAATTAAAATCAATTAATATTTAATTAACATTTACAATAATGATGATTTAATTAAATATTGCGAACACACTTTAACCGTAATTTCCCTTATTTAATTTTTAATAAATTAAATAAAAGGCTACGACCTCAGCAAATTTAATTGCACTGTGAAATTACCAAATACCCCTTCACCCAAAGAGAAAACGCCCTTATTTCTTCTTGGCTCTTAAATTATCTTCTATGTGTGTGACCCATAGGCCCCTCACATACGGTAGTGTATATATCGCGATTACACTAATTAATCGTCTCACTAATACACAGACCAAGATTGGCCCCTAGCAAGGCATCATGGCCACCCATAGATTCGATTCAGCAAAGTAGCTACCTGTCAACGATATGGTTTACCGTACATACGATCCTTTCATCATTCGTTATCTCGACGAGACAGGGCATAGAAATATGTCAACCTTTGATTACTCTCGTATTATATATTCAGTTTCTGGACCAATGACCCGTATTATAACTGGATAAAGCAACAACTCAATCCCACTGTG
>NW_022195758.1:476692-491692 GCF_008641045.1 Pistacia vera
CAGAATTACTCAAAAATAAATCTAAGAAAATGTAAAAACTGTTGTCTATCTCTCCACGAACGCCCCCAACAAAAAGACTAAGTGTTTCTTTTATACCTTGCCCAAAATCTAAAACTTAGCCTAAAAATGAAACCGTGCGTTTTATAAAAACTAGAAAATGCAGACTTCGCCGCGACGACAAAGGAGCTAAATCTGGAGCGTGACTGGCTCATTTCGCCGTGGTGAAGCTTCTTGAAGAATTCTAAAATTACATAATTGCCCTTCGCTTGCTTCTGAGTCCAGAAACTCCAAATCTGTCTTTATTCGCTCAAAATGTCCATTTTAACCTGAAACACGAAATGTAAGGAATTAAGTAGCAATTTAGGCAAAAATAAACTAAGAAGTATCTAAAATCCGGCCTAAAGGCTTAAATAAACTAGTATAATCCTCGGATTATCAGGCCACAAGGCAAAGGCTTCATCGCACCACACCTAGATTTTCCGCAGCTTGCCCACGCATTGCTGCATGGGGTTGCTTTGGAGCTTCAAAACATGGGGCTCAACCACCTTTCCCACAGCCTAACTCGTTTCCCACGTTTCCTACCCTCATGGGGCTCAGTCACAACGTTGCTAGCACTAGGTGGGGACATCGAACCATGCCCGAGGTACCGCAGTGCAGCCATGCATCGGCACTATATAGGCAGAAAATGCCACGTGCTCATCATGGGCGTTGGCTTTGGCAGCCCGTGCATGGGGCTCAGTCCCCATATTCGCGTATTGTGCGCTATTGCCGAAGGCCACAAGGTAGAGGCTTCATCGCACCACACCCAAATTTTCCGCAGCTTGCCCACGCATTGCTGCATGGGGTTGCTTTGGAGCTCCAAAACATAGGGCTTAGCCACCTTTCCCGTTTCCCAGCCTCATTTCCCATAATTTCCCACAAGCAAGAAATTTTTTGGCTAGTGGCCGGAGTTGGCCATGGCTCTCACGAGGGTCAAGCAACAATCGGGTCTTTGCCTAGGTCGGGGGAGTCGAGCACGGCACAGCACGCAAGGGACAGCAGCAAGGGCAACCTGATTGAGAGAACCACCTATAATGCCCAAGATGTCAAAGGTATTTTCCTAACTCAAAATAGTCCTTTAGATGTTAATTTTATGTTAAAAAGCATAAAACATAACTAAGGGCAAAATAATCGATTCATTTGGAACGGTATGAATCAATTATCCATAGAAAGGCATTAGGGGCGAAATGGTCATTTTGCCTATGGATAATTATTGAAAAAGTCAAGGATGAGTAGGCTTCATTGCATTTAATGGCATTAATTAAGTAATAATTATGTCTAGTGTGAAATGACCAAAATGCCCTTATATGAAGAATTAAGGACTTATGAGTTATACAATTAAAATAATTGGGCCAATTGCATAATTTTGGAAAATATATGAAATATTTTCCTGAAAATGAGATGAAATTCGTTCAAGCCAAGGGAGAGAGCCTTTCTTCAACATTTCTTCCATTTTCTCTCAAATCTTCCATGAAACAAGCTTTCTTTCTCTAAGTTTTAAAGGAGTTTTGCTTAATTTTCAAAGAGAACAAGATAGGAGGCTTGGATCTTCAATTTGAAGGGTTAAGGTAAGGATTAAAAACTTAGTTTTGATGTGATTAAGATTTGAAGTAGATGTTGAGGTTTAATTTATATATGTAGGATTAGGTGAAAAGAGACAAGGCAAAGGATTGTTGGAGGAATTTTTAAAAAGGTAAGGAAGAACCTCCCATGACTTTAGGGTTTATGCTAGGGTTTGTAGATTTTATAAACTTAAATTAGGAGGCATAGAATTGATGGCAAGTGTAGTTGAACTCATTTATTCTACTTATTGCCTTGAATTCATTTACATGAAGTTATTGTTATTTATGTTTATGATTTATGTTTGATAAGAAAATGAAGTGTGGATGCTGATTGTGGCAAAACTTGTAGTATTGGAGGCCACATGGTGTTGAATGGTTGTTATTAGAAGTGTTGAGGTGTTGTTTGCATTAGCTTAAATATATAACAATAATGGATGATATGGAATGAGATTTTACACTTCCTTTAAGATGTTAAAGACTATTAAGGGAGGTTTATTTGATCCAAAGTTGACCTATTGGTTAATTGTCAATAGAATTGATGTGGCATAGTTAATATGAAAATTCGGATGTGAAGTTAGGGGTTATGTAAACTGCTTCAGTATTTCGACCATAACTTGAGTATAAAAACGAAATGAGATGATTTCTAAAGCATTAGAAAGTCTAATGAACACTAAACTTTCATGTTTATGCAAGAGCCAATTCTTGAGAAATTGATGGAAAATGGCCTGAAGTATAAACTGTATTAAAGTTTAAGATTTAACATGATAATTCTTATGATTATGAATTGTTATTAATGTTATTGTAATTATGCCATGTACTAAGGTTTACCCATTATTAGATGATCTTGAAAGATATACATGGTCATGATGTTAATGCAGATTAATGTTATGAATGGCATAAGATGGCAATGTAATACATGTTTTAAGAGATGTATGTGAGCAAGAGGAATGTAAATGATTGATAACCATAGATGAATTAAAGTATTAAGCTCACCAAAAATGTATTTACATGCCATAAGATGTTAGAGATGCATATAGACATGATGGGAAACGTAAGCATATCCTTATACGGTTAGGAAAGATAATATATGCTTTAGATGTTAAATAACGTAAGCGGCCTCTCGATGATATAGCTTAGATATTTGAGCTAGATGATATGAAGTGCTTAAGATGCTAAGAAAAGTCCTGCTACACGTTAATGTTCATATGCATTTAGTTGCACTACATGAGTTATGATGTTTTTACATCATGAGATGATTTATACTCATGTTAGATGATATAGATGTTATACATGACATGTTGTGTGCTGTATATATTTACATATATTGTACGTGTATGCATGATGTTATATAGCCATGGGATAAAATGATAAAGAATATGAAATAGAAAGGAAAAAAAAAATAAAAGGGGAAGTATCCCTAGAGTAAAAGTAAGTGATTGTTAACAAATGTTAAAATAAGGTCAAATAGCACATTTAGAATGAACAGATCATTCTACTGAGGATAGCGCTCACCCTTTTATTGTTGATTGCTTTGCAGGTAGACCAGAAGCGAAGGATAAGACAGCGGGGCTACACGTGAGGGGAGATGATTTATTGTCATTCGATGTTTTTATCTTGATGTAAATAATGTAAATGTAAATATTGTGAAAACCTTTTGGAATCTCCACCCATAAATATGTTTCATTGTGTATTTACGATAAATTCTTAAAGTTTATTATATGTTTGGATCCTGTATATATTTATATGCATTTTTCGATATATTATTATTATTATCCTTACCAGGTTTTTTTTCTAAATAAACTCTCTCCAACTGTATCCCGATCTCATTAGGGATATTCAGAGGATACTTGATGGGGGGGGTTTTACGCCGGCAGTACAGGTGGCAAGGATGCGGAGAGTACATCTAATCTTGCTAGGCTCATATGAACGGGCTCAAAGAAGCTCCATTCTGGGGGAGGAGCTGACGCGCAGCAGGAGCATTGATGTAAGGTTTGGAGTAATCATATCTGAGGAGAAGAATATGAGTGGGGAAGCTTGGTATGAGAGAACTTCTGGAGGATTCTGAAAGAAACAGATGAGAGTTAAAGATTTAGATGAAGAATGCGAACGAGTGAGGAGGAAAGGAAGAGGAGAAATCAAGGGAAGGAAGGGTGGACTTCCTCTCTTTGAGTAGTGTTGGATGGTGAGAGAATCCTTTTGTTTTAGATATGATTACTGGAGAGAAGGGGACAATTAGGCTTCCTTTTGCTGGCGTTGGAGAAGCTGGCATTGGTATAAATAAAGAGAGAGGAAGACTGCGTGAGAGAAAGAGGGGGAAGGGAGAATTTATAGGGGAGAAGAAGAAGGGTGGAGAGTGCCCACTTTGCAGAGCCGATAAAATATGTACTTTCCTTTATTGCTAAAAAGAAAAGGAGAAGTCGCATGAACTTATTACAAACACGGGAGAGTGTTTTAGACAATATTAAAAAAATTTGATTGCTGAATAGATATAATAGACATGTGAATTAGATTAAACAAATAAAGAAAAGTAAAGAAATTTTTTTTCTATCGGGATTGAGCTTTCTAATTAACGATGTTAGTCAAAGCGAGTTTTGTGCCTCTCTCATGTTATAAGTCGCCACTGGAAATGATTGTCAAGGCCCCACAGTGGACGCCAAACTGTAGATGCAAAAATCTATGGTTGTAGAAATAGGGTCGGATCCCATGAGGTTGAGGCCACTAACATCCACAGACCTGCACACATGAAAAGACAAGCGTGAAGCTTAGGAAAACACCGGGTGGGTTTACCGTAGGCACTTCGACACTCAAGTCAGCAAAGCTAAAGAGATGATTTAATAGAATTAAGGAAAAAAAGGATTACCAGGAGTCTTGCCGAAGGCTAGTGTACAACTTTTTCTACTACCTATCATAACATATTATAATATAAAAGACAGCATATTATCAAAACAGTTGGGCCCAAAAATTTTCTTTACTTAATAATACATTCTTTACTAGTACAACATCATTTATACAAAGACTCTAAAAACAAAAACAGTGGGCACATTCAAGCCATTCACAATCTTACTACGTACTTAAGTGGGGCGTTACAGCTAGGACTACAGCGAGGCGTCGGGTTCTGGGAGCAAGAAGTTAGGGGTTTTGAGTAGTATGATTACTAGGAGATCCCTCCCTTATGCGAGGGTCGCTATGTTATATAGTGAATCCAGGGGTTGGAACCTATTAGGACACCGAGTCCTATTTTGGGAGGTAATCCCTATCAGGAAAGAAATGTGATGTCTTGCCATTAAGTTTAAAGTTAAAGGAAGATTCAGAATCTCCGTAGAAGGGGAATAAAATATGATGTTAATTCTATTTATGGACTATTGTAGGCTAATGGGTCAGAACTCAGTTCAACTTAACTGTAGGATAGTCAACTCATCGAGGTGGGTAGTTTACAAGTCGTTTTAAGCGTAGGCCCAATCGGGATTGGGGCTAAGGCCTTGGGCCGTGACATATTTATTTCGTTATGGGCCTCGTTAGGCCCAAGACGATTTTTGGCCCTAAACATTATCAATAATTTGCTCGAGATTTCCTTCCATATGGCTTCACTAAAGAGCCAAGGAACCCTCGAGGTTAGAATCTATGGCTCTTACAGTTACACTGTTAACATACATTAGTGTCAACAGAATACAATTTAAATACTAAAAAAAGGAAAAGTGATGAACTTCGAACCAACTCTTATCAATTAATCACCAATTTGTTGGTACCAGTCATCAGTTTCGATATCTGATCATGTGTTGCTTTTGTGGTTTATGTGGGACAGTACCAAATACTGCAAAACTTTTGAAGAGATTTTGAAGAGTGTTTCTTTTTAAGACTCAGTGGTCTCTTTTTTATGGTGTGTGGGGGAAGTACCAAATACTACAAATTTTGAAGAGATTTTGAAGAGTGTCTCTCTTGTTAAAGACTAGAAGCCTCTGTATTGGATGTTCTGCCTTCAGTCCAGGCAATCATAAATGGAATGGTGGATGTAATAACTCCTTTATACTAGGATACTATAGATTACATAAAGTAATACATTATATCAACAAAAGTAGATGGGCCCAAAATTTCTTTTTACATATAAACATTCTTATTACCAAATAAGATATCATTTTACAAAAAGTTTCAAAAACAGTGGACAGTGTAGCTATTGCTCCTCGCTTGCCGACGCCAATCCGACACGTCCTTACCTAGATCCTGTAAACCAAAGAAAAACAACAGGGTGGCACAAAGTAATTCTCAGTAAGTAAATCATCTACTCGTATGTCCCCGTAATTTTCCTTACATGCTTCTCGTCATTTATTTTCTTTTCTATTTCTTTCACACAGCTCTCTTTTATAATTTTCTATGTAAGTCATGGCCTCATCTTACCAGAGGCACGGTCGGGTGGAGTTCACAAGCACAACCCACTCTCCTGACTTTACCCATTCTCTTTATTCTTTCTCATGTTTTCTCTCATTCTTTCTCACTTGAATGTCACGGCCTCATCTTACCGAGGCACGGGTGGAGTTCACAAAGACCAACCGCTCTTTGTGACTGGGGTGGAGTTCACAAAGCACCAACCGCTCTTTGTGTTTTTCTTATCTCTCTACCTTAGAGTAGTTCATTCACAAGTTCTCTACTCTTTCAAGCTACTTCTCAATGCACAATAATGTATAAGGATGGTTCATGCTTAAAATTTCTTACTTATGCACTTATGAAATGCACAAATGCATATTGCATCAAGTCAGTCCATTCTACATAGGTCACACTCAAGAAGGTATAACTTGCGTTATACACATCGGAATTCTATGGTTTTAGTCTCGTTTTAAAGTTAGAGATAGGGCTATAACTTTATGTTTGGTTCTCAACCCAGTTCATACTATAAGATGGCCCAAAATCACTCAGAAGGTCACAGCTGTGACAGGGAACTATGGTACATGTTCTCACTTAGGCATTTCATCAATAACAATTGTGCCTAAACAAACCCTAATTTAATTATCATTCAATATGTTTCCTAAACCATTCAAAAGAGAGAAAAACTCTCTTGTATCATCACCTAACCCACGGCACAAACACTCTCACAATACTTCTCCAATCTTTTATTTCATCTCAAACTACATTCTCATCACTCAACACACTTCTCATAATTGAAGTGATTCAACAACCACAAAGCAAATATTCATCTCAACTCATGTCAATAACATAACATATATACATACTAAATCTCTACTCAATTCTACTCAAAGGATCTCTCAAATCTCAAGTTGGGTTGGATTACTTACCTTGTAATGGAGAGATTTCACTAACACTTTTTCTTTCCTTTGATAGCTTGTCTTTCTCTACAACTTTAAACAATAAATCATAAGACTTCAATATACATATATAAGCAAAACTCACATCTAAAGCAAGAATTCTTACCTTAGGATGCCTTAGATTAACTTTCTACCCCAAACTACTAGAAAGCCTCTAAAATTCTTGAAATATAGAAAGAAGAGTTGAGAGGAAGTGGTGAATGGGAATGGGAATGGCGGTGGAGAGAAAAAATGAGGGTTTTCAAAACCCAAACCCTTATTAATTACAATAACACATGCCTTCCATTTTGCCCTCCTCTTTCTTAGAAATTCCATCTATGTCCCTTAATCAATACAATTGCCCTCATTTTTATTGCATTCTCCATGAAATTCTATCTCTTCACTCTCCAATTTTTCAACTATTTTGAGTGAAAATACCATTTACCCCTAATAAAGTTTAAGGGATTTCTTCACATTTTTCTCAAAATTATTAACAAAATCAACGAAGGTATAAGAACATAAATTAAATTACATACCTCCATATGGGCGTTACAGTGGAGCCAAGTGATGGTTTAGAACAAATTGGTTTTTACTTGTAAATTTCCAAATGATTCGTAGTTAGCAACCACTCAAAACTGATTGAGATGTGTACATAAAATGAATAGGTTTCATGATATCAATGTGAACAAGGATTGAAGGTATGTTGTTTTCTTACTACCAGTTTAGTTTATATTAAGGTGAAATTTTGCATTTAGTGAGATTGTTATATTTAGGTGGGGAATAAGTGTATGGTGAAATAATAAATTGTCGTGATTTGTTGCTGTTTGATTAGCTAATGAAAATTTGCTAGGTGTGGAGTATTTATTGTGAACCAAGAACCTAATTGCCATAGAAGTTGTAGTTGTTTGATTTTGGGGCCTTTATAGAATTGTTAGATAATGTGGGGATTAGGGTTGTATAATATGCTATAGGTGTAAAATTATAGTATCAGAACTTTTCAGTCTATGCCCTGATACAAAGAGTGCCAAAAACTGTAGGTCTTGAAAGAAGAGGGCAATGATGAGACGACGCTTCTGTGAGGACTAATGTAAGTTGACAACTGTTCTTTTTATGTAAAAATTATTTATGCCCATGATCGTGTTAAGATATCTGAATTCATTTCATTGTAATCACATAACATGTGAGACTCCTATTGATATGCATGGTGTTGCAATATTATGTACAGGAAAGTGAGACCGGCGGTATTAGGGGTGAGCGGTTTCCGGGTACCCTGCACTTTTCCAGGGAACCGGAACCGGAAACCGCACAGTACAGGTTCCCAAAAAAAGGAACCAGAACCGGAACCGCACAGTACAGGTCTTCATTCAGGAACGGAACCAAATGCAGGTTCGGTTCCTTTCCAGGGTACCTGTAAAAAATCAATTACCCCCCTATTAGTTTAAAAAAACAAAAACCTATAAGTTTACAAATACACCCTAACAAATTTTCGTTATTCATTCATTTGTGCCAATGTAACTCATAACCTGTATCTCTAAGCAACACTTGAATTCAATCAATTCATCACAATTCACATAATATTCGTCAATCAAAACCAAAACATAAACAATTATCATCACAATTCACATAAAATAACTTCACCAAAATCATTAAATAAAAAACAATTCTTAATACTAATTACTAACATTGCCATTTGCCAGGGTCATTTGATAAGTTAATAAATTTAATGTTTATAAATTTATTAATTTAATTTATAATGGTTAATTGGGTATTTATAATATACCAAATATATTAGTAAATTATATTAGAAACAAGTAATGTTATAATAATTAAGTGATCTATATAATGTAATT
This sequence comes from Pistacia vera, assembly GCF_008641045.1. Classification (NCBI taxonomy): domain Eukaryota; kingdom Viridiplantae; phylum Streptophyta; class Magnoliopsida; order Sapindales; family Anacardiaceae; genus Pistacia; species Pistacia vera. The sequence goes on from NW_022195758.1 coordinate 485,438, forward strand.
GTAATGTATAATTAATTAAGTAATATATTATTTAATTATAAGTAATATATAATTAATAAATTGTAATCATTTAATTAAGTATTATAATATTGTTATATAGAATGTTAAATTAATAAATAATCATACAATAATTTATAATATAATGTTATAATTAATAAAATTATAATAATTCGATTATAATATGTGCAATTAGTAAATTACTAATGTTTATAATTATGTCTAATCAATTAGTAATCATTAATATGTAATGGTATATTAATTATATGATCATACAGATAGCATAAGTAATGTTATAATGAAAGTAATCATACTACAAATCTATAATTTAATATATAATTAATTAAATTTCAAATCATTTAATAATATACTAATGTTATAATGGAATGTATAATTGATTAAGTAATCATATTACAAATATATAAAGTAATGTTATAATTAATTAAATTTTAATCGTTAATTAAGTTATGTAATAGTATAGTAGATTACTAATGTTTATAAGTAATGCTATAATTCATAACTAATTAAGTAATTATGTAATCATTTAACTTATAATTGATAATAAGTAAGTGATCTATATAATGTAATATAATAATATTATAATTAATTGAGTAATTATTTAACATAATGTATGCTTAATTAATGTTTAAAGGTAATGTTATAATTAATTAAATTTCTTATCATTTAATTAAGTATTGTGCTAATGTTTATGTAGTAAATTAGTAATTACTAAGTTTAAAATATAATATCATAACTCATAATCAATTAAGTAATTATTTAATTATGTAATGTATATTAATTATATGAGCATACATATAATAGTATAATGTAAGTTATAATGAATTAAGTAATCATACTACAAATCTATAATTTATTTAATTAATTAAATTTCAAATCATTTAATTATATACTAATGTTATAATGAATGTTATAATTGATTAAGTAATCCTAACAATATAAAAAGTAATGTTATAATAATTAAATTTTTAATCGTTTAATTAAGTAATGTTAATAGTAAATACTAATGTTTATAATGTAATGTTATAAATATAACAATTAAGTAATTATATTAATCATTTAACTTATAATGTTTAATTAAGTAAGTAATCAAATTATATGTAATATTATAAATTATAATTTAATGAGTAATTATTTAACTATAATGTAAGCTTTAATTAATGTATAATGAATATTATAAGATAATGTTATAATTAATAAATTTTTATCATTCAATTAAGTATTGTGCTAAGTTTATATAGTAAATTAGTAATTACTAATGTTAAATATATAATCATAACTCATAATCAATTAATAATTATTAATTATGTAATAGTATATATATGATCATACTATAATAGTATAATGTAATGTTTAATGGATTAAATAATATACTCTAAATATATAATTTATATTATAATTATTAAATTTCAATCTTTGATTAATACTAATGTTTATATAGAATGTTATAATTGATAAGTAATTAATTATAAAATTAAGGTAATGTATAATTAATTAAATTTTAATCGTTTAATTATAGTAAGTAATAATTAGTAAATTAGTAAATTACTAATGTTTATAATAGTAATGTTATAAATTCATAACAATTATGTAATAGAATCATAACTATGTAATGTAAATAAGTAGTGATCATAAGATATAAGTAATATAATAATATTATAATTTAATTGAGTAATTATTAACTATAATGTAATGTTTAATAATGTTTATAAGAAATGTTATAAGGTAAGATAATTAATTAATTTCTATCATTCAATAAGTATTGTGCTAATATTTATGTAGCAAATTAGTAATTACTAATGTTAAAACATATTCATAACTCATAATCAATTAAGTAATTATTTAATTATGTAATGTTATAATAATTATATATCATACTATAATGTAATGTTATAGTGAATTAACTATTAAATAATCATACTATAAATTTTTATGTAAATATAATTAATTAAATGATTTAATCATTAATTAGGTTTGTACTAATGTTTATAATAAAGTCAATTAAGATTAAGTAGTAATCAATTAGTAATGCTATATTAATTATACTATAAACATATAAGTAGTATAAAATATAATATAATTAAGTAATCATTTAACTATAATGTAATGTTATAATTGATTAGTATGATATTTAACTAGTAATAAATTTATTAATGTTTATCAATTATCATATTATTAATTAATTTACTAATTTATTATAGATATACTAGAACTTGATAATTGAAGTAAATAACTAATATTATTACTCAATCAAATCTATTTTATTCAAAAATAATTCTTTTAATAACATTAAAATGTAAAACACTTTTAATTGGATCATAATTCCAATATTCCTTAATTGATCAAACTTTAATATTAATATATATAATATATTATAAGCTTTTAATATGGTGTAATTTAATGTAATAAGTAATTGTATTCGTATATTTATTTAATTAGGTTATTCTAAAAATTTAATTTTTTCTATTTTAATTTTTTTATATGTAAAATAATAGAAACTCCCCCATATACATTTCACAATATTTCATTATAGTCCAGGTTCCAAATAGGTTCTAAACAGGTTCCAATATAGGTTCCAAAACAGGTTCCAAAAGGTTCCAAAACAGGTTCCAAACAGGTTCCAAAAAGGTTCAAAACAGGTTCAAACAGATTCCAAATAGTTCCAACAGGTCCCCTACAGGTTCAAACATGGTACCTTTTTACAGGTTCCGGTTCGGTTCCGGTTCCTCCGGGGTAAGAACGGAACGGAACGCACAGTACGGTTCCAAAAATTGGAACCGGAACCTACCCGCACAGTGCAGGTTCTGGGTAGGTTCCGTTCCGGTTCCGGTTCTTACCCCGGTTCCGGTTCTACCCGCTACCCGTGCTCACCCCTAGGCGGTATACTTGCCTGAAGATGAAAGCTCCTCATAATATATACAAAAATGAGGACCAATAAATATTGTCTTGAGAAATGAAATGAACATGTTATAAGCATTTGTAGGTACCTAGTATAGATCTAGATATAAAAAATACTGAACATTTTCAATTATAGTAGGATACAAGTTTTGAGACAAAAACAAAAAAATATGCTTAGACTGCAGTATGTTTACAGAAGGCTGACGCAAACCTGTGTAGCTACCAGAACAAGACCCGATGCATTCGACATCACTATTATATTTCTCTTGCATCTTCAATACATGCATTCAACGTTTCGATAGCATTAATGATATAATGACCTCACACAATATATATGATAATATACCTGTAAACATACGATATTGTAAAACATATTCAATCCCAACACCATTCTAAAACAAAAATTGGAAAACAAATTCAGATGATATCTTATTTCAACTATTAAGATGCGATTACCTTCTCGAATTTTAATTCTCAAGCACAATGAGGAAAATCTAGATAAAGCATAGGATTAATGTCATCGAATAATTAGAAATCTTGTACTCCAGCAATAGAGTAGTACAACATTAAAATTGCGAAATTATGGTAAAGTGCAAACAAAATTGTATTCATTCATTTGGTATAGAATATAAGAATCTATACTAAGGTTTCGAGTATAGTATCTATAGTTCATGAAATAGTGCTACATCATCCACAACAATCTTGACATATCTATTTAGTTAATTTCATCTTCCTACCGATCTCTCATCTTCGAACCATTTTTTGAAGTAAAAAATAATATAGTAAATTAGGCCACAAGTTGCAAAAATTTCCACTAGAGATTTGGCCTTGCGGATTGACGAGTTGGCACACAGGAAAAAAGAATAACAAAGGAGGAAAATTTTAGAACTTATATTGTTAACTTTTAGATTCAATGGTCAAATTTTCCACATATAGAAATCCAAAGTGAGCCTACTATCCAGGGATTATAACTATGTTCGCAGATGAACAACATATGGTATTCACGTTAAAAAACAAAACTAGTACCAAATAAAAAATAGAAATTTAAAAATGAATACAATAAGAGTTCAGCTTTTTGATAGGAAAATTCGTGTTTAGAGCAAGTAATAAGAAATTACATATAGACTCTACACACTCGGATGAACCAATAGTCAAAAGAAAAATTATGTTGCAAAGCTTTCGAAATTCACATAACAGGTACATGAAAAGTGAGGCAAGACAATACACCCAGGATTGGCAGCAAATTTTTGGGCGCCTTTGAAACTAAAACTCATCAAATCAAAGACTGGCAGCAAACTCCAAGCATTGACACTTCGCTCTAAAAGATGTGGAATCGTCAAAAAATCAGATAAGATATTTCAGGAATATATGAAAATGCAATAATCACATACTTCTGCAGTTACTAATGTATAAAAAGAGATAAGTTTCGCAAGAAAAGCTTTTGTAACAGATATTACTCCCATATATCGGCAGGGAAAGGACATCAGCAATTGAAAATTTTGAGGCTCAGTGGTTACTGAACCGTTCTACCAGCAATTGAAATTTACTGGAAGCTTGTAATTTTCCCCAATCAATGCAATAGAGAATATTGCTCCGAGGCAGATCCTACATTAACAGAAGTATGTCAACAGCATTAAAATAAACGTATTAACAGAACGTTTTTAGAATATTTTCCATCTCTTTAAGAAAACATATCATTTAGTTTTAAAGAGAAGATGGAGTAAATAAAGACTTGAAAGAGCACATGATGTGACCAGATCAGACATTGAGAATTGAGATAGACCACATTACTGTTCACCTTGGCAGATAAAATGACCAAGTTTTTGTTCTTTTTATTTTTTGAAACTAAAGTAATTGTATTCGCGGACGGTCAAGGAAAAAAGTATAAATGTAGACCAGCAGACTACAATGAAGACAAAATATGCATGAGACCTAATATGGGTAATATCACTAAGTGTGGAACATACAAACATGGAATGGAATTTATAGAGATGTTTATCCCGGGTAATATCCTAAAATGGCAAAATGTAGTCCAACATTCCAAGATAAGTGCTTAATGAAATAATGCAGATCAATGTCGAGGAAGAGAAATCTACAATCCAATGTTCTAGAGTATCATCTAGCAAAAAAGATCTGCAGCAGTAAAGAGAAGAGAAAATTTTAGAGCTTCAAGCCACTATAAGTAAAGACATAACAGTCACCTGGATCCTTCTCTGATGGCTTTAAAATAAACGTATTACCACATGTGACAGCAATAGGAAACATTTGTGTATAAAACAAAAATCAAATAAAACGAATGACATCCCTATGGTTAAATCATCTTCCCTTCAGGAGCATATTAAAAATGTAAGGTTTACCCTTACGCAACAATAAAAAGATGTGTATATTATAAACAATAGCTGAAAGATGAGAATACAAAGCTAACAAAATATGGTAACAACCACTATGCATTCTTCAATTATCACTGATTACAAGCAACACATGCAATTGCTTTCCTGAATTTTTCCCTACACAATATGATTGCTCTCATGTGCTCCCTAGACCAACACTATAGTGCAATTCAAGATTAAAAGGCCATAAAAGAAAGAGGTATGGCAAGCTTAGCCATGAAGGGATCATAGCTGGAAAGTCAAAGTAGCAAATCCCACAACGAACACCAAGTGGCTCTCTAATACTATAGGAATCAATTCCATTTGATACATTGGAAAAGTATTCCCCAATTTGCAGAGTTGCCAATCCACAAGCATGTTCAACTATCTGTACAATGTATAATCAAACACTTCTTAAAGCACAACATTATCAGCTGAAAATTGGTTCAAGTATTAGAAGAGAAACAAAGGCACTAACCAAGTCCATGCAGCACATCACTGGGTGCATCCTCTAGTGTTTTTCCATGTTCAGTAGTAATGTTCATAGCAAGCTTATCCTAGGACCAATTTGTGAAGAATCAATTTACTCGTAAATTTAGGATACATAAAAATAAGATGAAGAAGTTTCAAAAATTTACCATGTCCCTTCGAATAAGCTCTTGAAATTTGAACATGAAGCAAGGAAGCTAACAAAAAAAGAAAATCGCAATTTGTACAACTACATGATTTTTTATGATTTTTCGAAGATGAAAATTTTGAAAAATCATAAAAAATCATATACTATGAATTTTTGGTCGGGGTTTGTTTTTTTGTGCTCCTAAAATCCCCATTTGAATTGTGGTATATACATTAATTGGCAGATTTTGAACTTTGTTCAGGACTTTTTTCAGAAAAAGAATTTTGGTGCACAGCAAGGGCAAAAGCAGCCCACTGCTGCTGCATTTGCCCTTGGCCAAGGCACCAAGGGGCTGTT
>NW_022195758.1:496692-504192 GCF_008641045.1 Pistacia vera
GATCAATATGTCCGAACTTGTCACAAACTTACTTTTGTATGACTAAATATAGACTCTGGCCAGAGATTCAGTTTTTCGACATTCAATGTTCATCTAGGAACTCGAATCCGGATGGGTCAGCGGTACTCCCTCCTATTTTTGAGTCAATGGATCCCCTCTTGACTATCGTTCGTTTCGCATATGAACAACGCATGACCAAATAGGCTTTATTGTACGAAAAATGATTAGTCTCGTACTTATACACCATATGAACCATACGCATCCATATCGATCCAACTACAATGTCTCAGGTCAAAGGACTACATCGTGCACTAATATACCAAACGATAAATCATTGACTACATGTTTTTCCAAGTGATTTGTCGTTATTCGGTCACGTTCGAAAATAGTTCACCAACCGTTAATCCATACCAATGCCCCAGTGACATGATATCATCGATCCGTACTTATATCAACTCATGATATCTTTCGGAAGCATCCGTTTCCACGTACAATATAGTTGCCAAATTTATATGCTTCCGTAGGACACCTTTTCGTAATTCATTACCTATATGAATCATTGGACAATTGCATAATTCATACTATACTTTATTTTAAATGCATGACGAATAAAGGAAGCAATTACATTATGAATGAAGAATCTTTCTTCATTATTTATGATATATATATATATATATATATAGAAGACAAAATGCTCTGAAACCGACAACACGAATGGTTTCTAGGGCATACACTAATATACACTAACAAACTCCCACTTGCACTAAAGCCATCGATGTTGTATCTCAACCATCTTCTCAAGATGATGGTCTAATTGCTTCAGTGTCATCAATTTAGTCAGTGGATCAGCTACATTTTCTGATAAGGAGTCTTCAGATCAAAATCTCTCCAGCTCCAACGAATTCTCTCAAAATGTGATACTTACGCTGAATGTGTTGGATTTTTGGTGTGCCCTTAGTTCTTTGCCTGTGCAATAGCTCCAATATTGTCACGAACATGCTTATGGGTAAGCCATGTTCGGAACAACACCAAGTTCAATTAAAACTTTCGCATCAAACAGCCTCTTTCGCTGCTTCCGAGCAGCAATGTATTAGCTTCTGTAGTGGAGTCAGCTGTGGTTGTCGTTTGGAACTTTCCAACTAACAACACCTCTATTACATGTAAAAATGTACCCTGCGTAGACTTTCTATCATCAATATGATTGGAAATCAGAATCTGAGTATCCTTGAATGTTTAACTCGGAACATCCATAACTCAGAACTAGATCCTTGTTCTTCTCAGTACTTAAGGATCGATTTTACAACCGACCAATGTTTTCTCCCTAGGTTTGACTGATATTACTCGTAACACTTACAGCATAAGCTATATCAGGTCTGTACATAGCATTGCGATATTAGCTAACTACAGTAGAAGATAAGGCCATTACGCATCCGCTGCGCTCTTCATCGGTCTTTGGACCCCTCCTTAGAAGATGAAGACCGTGAGTGAAGGGCAAAAAACCTCTTAGAGTTCTCCATGCTAAATCTTTTTAGCATTTTCTCTATGTACAATTTTGGGATAATCCAATTACCCTTTGTTCTATCTCTATAGACACGAATGCCAAGGAAATATGTCGCTTCTCCTAAGTCTTTCATCGAGAAGGTTTTGGACAACCAAACCTTAACCTTGTATCATGCCTATATCATTTCCCATCAAAAGTATGTCATCTACATATAATGAGAACGTGTGGCATGATCTTTAACCCATTTGTATACACAGGGCTCATCCGGATTTGACAAAACCAAACGATTTGATTATGTCGTCAAATCGAATGTTCCAGCTTCTTGAAGCTTGCTTCAATCCATAATAGATCAATGCAATTTGCATACCTTATGTCTTTCACAGAGGATACAAAACCTATCGGTTGTTTCTATAGATGTTTTCCTCAATAAAACCCATGAGGAAAGCGTGTTTGACAACCATCTGCCAAATTTCATAATCATGGTATGCTGCGATGGCTAGCATTATACGGATGGATTAATCTAGCTACAGGCAAGAAGGTTTCCTCATGATCCAATCCTTGTTTCTGAGTATAACCTTTCGCCACCAATCGAGCTTTGAAGGTCTCTACCTCCCCATCCTTGCAACTTTTCTCTTGTAGACCCATTTACAACCTATAGGAACTATTCCTCAGGTGGATCCACAAGCGACCATACTTGATTGGATGCAATGATTCTATCAAATCTATCGTTTCCAGCCATTTCCTGAATCTCTATCCAGTATTGCTTCTTCGTAGCTTAGGATCATCACCATGATCATACTCCCACTAAGTAAGATTCAAAATCTGCTATGTAGGAACCCATATCTCTCTGGAGGTTTCGACATTCTAGAAGAATTTTATACTGGAACCATAGTATCTGATACTGAGGTTCGCTGAGTGGACGTTCCATCTTTAGCAATCTCGGTTCTTGGCTTCGACTCTTCCTTGAGTTCAAATTTCTTCCAATGCCGCCTTCCTCCAAGAACTCGTTCTCGAGGAAGCACACATTTCTAGATCCAAACTCTTGGTCTTGGAAAGTAAAAGCAATATCCTAAACTATCTTTAGGATATCCAATGAACCGACCCTTCTGGATTTAACATCCAGCTCTATAGATTTAACCAATTTAACATAAGCTGAGCAGCCCAAATCTTCATATAATTTAGATTGGACGTTTCCATACCATATCTCATACGGTGTTTTCTGGTAGTTTTAGACGAGACCCTATTAGGATGTGCACAGCGGTCTAGAGAGCGTACCCTACAGAGACATTGGTAAGTCTGTAAAACTCACCATCGATCGTACCATATCAATAAGGTACGATTCTCCTTTCAGATACTCCATTAAGCTGGGGTGTATGAGGAGGAGTCAATTGTGAGATGATCCCATTTTCTTTAAGAACTCTTGAAACTCTGTACTAAGATTCACCCCACGATCTGATCATAGTATTTTAATACTCTTTCCAGTTTGATTTTCTACTTCATTCTTGAATTCTATGATTTTTCAAAGGATCTCGATTTATATTTCATTAAATACAAATACCCATATCGTGACATATCATCTGTAAAGGTAATGAAATATTCAAATCCTCCCCTAGCTAAAGTACTAAATGGTCCATCACATCTGTATGTATGAGTTCTAAAAGTTCTTTAGCTCGCTCTCCTTTACTCTTAAAGGGGGACTTGGTCATCTTCCTTGGAGACATGATTCACAGGTTGGATAGGGTGAGAACCCAATGAGTTTAGGATCCCACTTTCTCCAAGCTGTATTAATCTTCTCTCTATATGACCCAATCTATGATGCCAGAATTTTAGGATTTGATTCAGATCGAGTCTTTTATTAGAAATGGTATTGATTGAAGCATAGTATTCAATTCTAAGACATACAACCATTTGTATTCACAGCTTTACCAACTAAAACATTTCCAAATGTATGACATTCATTTCCATTAAACAGCACATAATAACCTGCCTTATACAAAGTGAAATAGAAATGATGTTTCTTGTGGCCTTTTCAAAGTACAATACTTTAAACAAATTCAAAACATGTCCTGAAGGTAGTCTTAGTGAGCAGTCCCCATGGCCTCGGTTGCAACTCATGCCCATTTGCCATCCTCAAATGATCTCGCCCTTTGTCACCTCAGAACTATTCTGAAGTACCTGCAAAGACATACAAACATGAGATGTTGCTACTGAATCTAATATCCAGAATGACTATCTGAATTAACACTTAATTCATATTCAATCATAAGACATTGGTTCGTACCTGCTTTTTCTTTGCCTTTCTTCAGATGTTCAGTATTGGGACAGTTCCTCTTCCAGTCCATCTTTTCCATAGTGGAAACATTTTCCCTTTGCATCGGCCTTCTTTGCCTTTGCCGCTGGCTTCTGAAGCTCTATTCTTAGGTCCACTTTGGACCTTCTTTGGTAGCACTTTGGGCTTTTATTGGCCTGCTAGTGGAGGCGGCAAAGACATCCTCATGTCCTTTCCCTTTCACATTTTGTCTATGAAATTCTTTAAGCTCATTTAGAGTGAGAGGTTTCTCTCAATCCTATGAGATTGTAATTAGTTATAATGGTTTATAACTTGAGGAAGGATTGTAGTAAATTCACTTGAGGCGGTCTGGCATGACCACCCATATCCATCCAGTCGATCTAATCATTGATCATTTAAGAGTATGATCAGCTGGAGGTTCCCCTTCCTCAACTTCATGCAAAGAGGGATGCACACAATTCATACTCAACCACTCTTGGATTTTCGCTATACAACTCTGTAGAGCTATGAGGATATCATAAGCATTTGAAACTTCTTTATGCTTAGTTTGAAGTTCTCTATTATGGAGAAACATGTAATTTTTAGCCCTCCTACTATTCCTCTTTCCACTTTCAAAAGCATCAAGCTCAGCTGTGGAGACATCGGTCAATATCAAGTGGAGAGGTGCTTCCAGGCATAGGCAATTCTTTCAAAATCTAGAACAATTCTAGGATTTCTTAGCAATCTTTAGGTTAGGTCCGGTTACATGTTATTGTCCATTATCCTTAGGAGAACATTGTTGGCCATTTTTGTTTTTGTTTGTCGATATTATTCACAAAGATGAAACTGCAAAGAAAAATACTTATAGTTGGTTGTAATCTTTAAACCTTTAATGCATAATCAAATTAGCTCCCACATTTTATTCGAGTCCTATATCCCTTAATAGGATCCGGAAATTTTCGTTGGATTAAAATCTTAGTGGGGAATCAATTTCTTATCAAATTCATTAACCTACATAATAGAATTCTGTTAATTAAGTCTATAAGTAGGAAATCTTTTCCTTTATATCACTATTAGTTTGATTCATATTCCTTGTCCTAGCTTCGGATACCTCACATAATAGAATTTTGGTACCCTAGGCTAGTTAAATCCGAACCATTGTGCTTTCTCAGGATGGCATTCATTTCATGTCCTCACATAATAGAATTCTTGGTCAAGGTGAAAATATCGATCCAAGAACAAGATCAATTAATTCTATGATATAAAGATATATCCCTCACTAATAGAAATCTGGGATATTAAAATTTATGTCAAAGATTAGTTATCCCACATGGGAGACTTGGATTTAATAATTTAAATTGGGAAGATTTAGGTTTACCTTTAGTTAATCATTTTTTAGCATGCCAGTGAATTAACATTCATACATATCACATATATGCATAAATTAAAGCATGTGGGTTGACCATGGATCAAGAGATGGCTGAGACATAACATGCTCAAACATACATCTATCATAAAACACTCATCCAATAAGGCATGCCCATTATAACCATTATCATCATTCAAACATATAAGAATGAGAAGAAGACTATACTCTGATCTATGTATGCGAGACATGCCATGTAAAGATCTACTATGAAAAAAACATTTTTGAACCATATCACTAACATGCAAATCCAACCAAGTTTGGAACATAGAACCATGGAAAATGCCATTTTAGCTTATAAATTCGACATGCAAGGAGCTTTAGCTCTGATACCATTTGAAGAATAGCATGCATGATGAAGAGTGGTGGAGATGGAGAATGAAAGCATGGATTCTAAAAACCGGTTTCAAACAAAGCTTGGAAAGAGATTATACCTACTCCTTTGCTTGGATTGATGAAGATCAGCCTCAAGTAATGAGACCTCCACACTTTAACATCACCTTAAGAGGTTAGAGAGTGGTCGTGGCTTTTAGAGAGGTTTTGGTTTTGCTTTGAGTGAACATGTGTGTTATGAACAAAAATGCAACCTTGCATTTATATATACTTGGGCAATTTTGCAATTATTTATTTTTCACTTCACCCAATAATCTTATTTATTAAAGAGACCCCACGAATTTAATAGTTACCCTGAATAATCAATATTATTCAAGGGACCATGTAAACTAAACTAGTTTACATTAACAACCAAAAATTTACCCCTTTTTACCCTTTAACTATTAAAAGGTTATTTTGTTCATCTAATAATCTTAAACTTAAGTAATAATTTAAATATATTAATTATTGCTTGACCATTTTAACCCTTAAATGTCACAAAGATTTCTATTAACTTTACTATAGATATCCCGTTTATTACCCTCGGAAGGTGCTAGCCCTCTTCGGATAATCATTTCTCTCTCTATCTTCTCTAACTTCCCAAGGCTATTGGTGTGACCGTGTAGGTCCACCGTGGATTAGCCGTGAGCCGGTTCTGGATGAATCTGAAAACCTATCCGATGGCCCAACGACTATGATAAACATCTAGCAATGTGTCATAGTCCCTAAACCACGATGAAGAAATACTTCATCAAACCCATTTCAGATCAACGTACCATGCAGGTAAAGTCCCTCTACTGGGATATCCTAATCGAGTATGGATTCATGGAACGTCAAACTAAACTCGATCTTCTACCGAATGTGTCAATATGTCCCGAACTTGTCATCACAAACTTACTTTGTTATGACTAATAATAGACTCTGGCCAGAGATTCAGTTTTTTGACATTTATCAAGTTATCTAGAACTCGAATCCGGATGGAGTCAGCGGTACTCCCGATCCATATTTTCGAGTCAATGGATCCCCTTGACTATCGTCGTTTTGCATATGAACACGCATGACCAAATAGGCTTTTGTACGAAACATGATTAGTCTCGTACTATACACCGTATGAACCATACGCATCCATATCGGATTCGACTACAATTTTCAGGTCAAGGACTACATCGTGCACTGATATAACCAAACGATAAATCATTGACTACATGCTTTCCAAGTGAGTCGTTATTCGGTCACGTTCGAAAAACAGTCACCAATCCGATGTAATGTCCCACAGACACTTGCAGGCCCAGTGACATGACTATCATCGTCATCCGTACTTATATCAACTCATGATATCTTTCGGAAGCATCCAGTATGCCTACTGTACAATATAGTTGCCCAAATTTATATTGCTTCCGTAAGGACCCCTTTTCGATAATTCATTTACCTATTAAATGAATCATCTGGACAATTCATATACATACTTTATTTTAAATGCATGGCTGAATAAAGGAAGCAATTTACATATATGAATTGAAGAACTCTTTCTTCTATTATTTATGATATATATATATATATACAAGACAAAATGCTCTGAAACCGACAACACGAATGGTTTCTAGGGCATACACTAATATACACTAACATCAAGCTCAACAGGGTCTTTTTTCCCCGCTGATTATGTCAAGCCCATTCCCTTAGCTGTGGTTTCGTTGGATAGGAAATAGGGACAGTGGGAATCTCGTTAATCCATTCATGCGTATCACTAATTAGATGACGAGGCATTTGGTTACCTTAAGAGAGTCATAGTTACTCTAGGCGTTTACTCGTGCTTGGTTGAATTTCTTCACTTGGACATTCAGAGCATTAGGCAGAAATCACATTGCGTGAGCATCCGCAGGGACCATCGCAATGCTTTGTTTTAATTAAACAGTCGGATTCCCCTTGTCC
>NW_022195758.1:509192-542847 GCF_008641045.1 Pistacia vera
GTATTCTATGCCATTTCACGCTGCCCGCTCAATTGCTTTCTGTGCATAGGAAGCTGCAGGGTTGGAAGATGTTATGTCCACTAGTACTGGTTTTTTCATCTTCAGATTTAGGGATTGAGGATGTGGTGCATTCAATCCTAGAGAGAGGGTTGTGGATGTTTGAGGGCAAGTCTATTGTTCTACAACAATGGCATGCTCAATTTTCTTTTGATAAAAGCTGCATGTCCAAGGTTCTGGTATGGGCTCGTTTGCATAGGTTGCCTTATCCTTTGTGGTCTCACAAATGACTCAGCATGGTTTCTTCTATGTTGGGTCGGCCGTTGTCGAGTGATAAGACAACTTCTGAACGGACCCATTTAGATTATGCTCGGGTATGTGTTGAGATAGATGTAACAAAGCCTCTAAAGTGCCATTTTGAATTTCAATGTCGGTTATCTGCTGAACCCATTCAGATTACATTGGAATATGAGTGGACCCCCAAGAGGTGCCCCAAGTGTTGTTTTTTTGGCCATGTTTGTCACCAACCAGAGGTACCTACTGCAACTATGGTTCAAGGTAAGAGTAAGATAGTTACTAGCTTCCAGAAGGCACCAGGGAAAGCTATTGCAGTGCGATCTGAGGTCTGTGAGCCTTTGAGGTAGCCAACCACTATCGATCCCATTAGGGAGAGGGATGTACCCGTACTAGCTACAGTTTCAGTTCCGAGTACAGTTAGAGATGGGGATGCTTCTTTGGCTTTGGTCCTGTATCAGCAGACTGTTCGTGCTAGCATAAGTGAATTTTCTGGCTTTTAATTGGGGTCAAAACATGATTCACCTTTTCCTATTGAGGATGAGTAGGACCGCATTATGGGTTTCACAAATTGCACGCTAAACACTCAGGTTTCCTTTATGAGTTCTGGGAGTAGGCAATCTACTTCCTCCAATAGGTTTGCCTTGCTTGTTCTGCATAGTAATGATCTCCAAACACCAGATGATATCTTATCTGGATCAGTTTCCTTGCCACCCTTGATAAAGGGGAAAGGTCGAGGAAAGCGGGGGCTTAGGCTCAAGTGATTTTTTAGCTTGTTTCTATCCAAATTCCAATGATAGGGAGTTGGAATATTAGAGGCCTTAACAACTTCTTGAAACAATGCGTAGTGAGGAATTAGATTTCTACCTTTTCTTTGGGTTTGATTGGTTTGTTGGAGACTAAGGTTGAGCAGTCTCATCTACAGTCGGTGGTTTTGACAGTTTGTCCTTCATGGCAGTTTTTGTCAAATACGACAGATGCTATTGTCTACCGAGTTCTAGTATGTTGGGATCCTTCTCTTTACTCTGTAAATAGCCTTCATTACTCTTTTCAGGAGATTACTTGTAGGGTTACTCATGTTTTTGAGGGGTTCTCCTTTGGGATGACTTTTGTGTATGGTTCTAATGACCCTAGGAATCGCCGCAATCTGTGGGATTTCCTTAGGGGTCAGTCGGCAAAGTTTGATTCAGAAGGGCTCCTGTGGCTTGTGTTGGGTGGTTTTAATGCCATCTTGGGAGCCTCTGACAGAGTGGGTGGTGATCTTGCGTGGTGTAGTTATATGGATGATTTTGGCCAATGTATCCATGATGCTGAGTTGATTGGGGTTCCTTTTACTAGGCTTCGGTATACTTGGCATAATATTCAGCAAGGTGATGGGATTATTTTACGGAAGCTCAATTGGGTTTTTGCATCGCTTTCTTTGTTCTTTGATCGACCGAACACAGTTTCAGAGCTTCGACCTCGGGATGTCTCAAATCATAGTTCTATGGTTATCCGGTTTGGTCCCTACTGTGGCAAGGTACCATCCCTTTTTAAATTTCTAAATTTTTGGGCCAATCATGCAAATTTTATGGATATTGTTCAGGCAGTTTGGGACGACCCTATTGTAGGCAATCCTATGTTCCGTCTTACGCAGAAATTGGGGTTATTGAAACGAAAGCTTAAATATTTACATATTAGGGTTTCCAGCCATATCTCGAGTAGGGTAATTGAGTGTATCTTTGAGGAGAGAAACCTTGCCAACCAGTATTTCAGTCTTTGTCGAGATGAGGAGGCTTTTTTTAAGCAGCGGTCTCGTGTTCAGTGGCTGAACTTAGGGGATCAGAATACTAAGTTCTTTCATAAGTCGTTGATCCATAGGCAGGTTCGGAACCGCATCCACTATTTGACTAATGGGAATCGTACCCATATTACCGATAGTCAGGGTTTAGGGCGTTTGGTGATGCGTTGTAACTACAACATGCAATATGTAGCAAGTATACTAGTCGCACAAGTAATATATTGATGAGTAGAGTATCATTCCCACGAGGATTGTAAGCAAAGCACTGAGTTTCCTAACGTTTTCTAGTTGAAGCAATCGAATTCTTTGGATTGGTGGGAGCAAGTTTTAATTTAAAAACAACAAAATGAAATTTACTAAGGTGAGAACTTAATTAAGAAAGCAATATAAAAACACGGAATATCAATTCAAGTAAAACGGGTAGGGTTTTGACTTCATTTGGATTTTTATGGGTTAAGCCTATAATTACACTAAACTCATATTCATATGCAATGGTTGTAAATCGAACTCACTAACATGTAGACATACCCTCTCGAGCTATGCCTTCCTATTCTTCCTTATTAACCTTCCACACCCAACAAATTGAAGATTAATAATTTCAAACTCATTAAGCACAAGAATCCTATAATGATTTCATTAATTCTTGGATCTATCTCTAGCATCCAATACTATAACGGTGATTACCCAAGAGCCTGATATGATTCATTTCTCAATCTCACCATGTTCATCACATACAACATTAAATTTCAGAGTAACACACAACAACAGCATACTCATATGAAAATAACACAATCAAACCCTTAACCCATTTATAATCCAAACTACCATCAAAACCCTAACCCAAAGGAGATTAGTTCATAATTAATTCAATAACACAAAAACGAAAATAGGAAATAGACATGTTCAACATAATGAAAATGAGAATAAAGATTAGAAATCTCCCCAAAAGATAAATCCTCTAGTTGGAAATCGAATCTTCTTCCTTTTACAACCCAAATTTGCTCAAAGTTCTCCAAAAAAAAATGTAAAAGTGGCTAAACCTAAAACAAAACGAAGATCCTGGGCAAAAAGACTAAGTTTTTCTTTTATACTTCGTCTAAATAACCCAGCCCAAACATGCACAGCACGAAACTATGCGTTTAACAAAACTGGAATAAGTGACTGTCGCTGCGGCGAAGAATGAATCAGATAAGTTCGTCTCTGGCCTACTTCGCCGGGGCGAACTTCTTCCTGAGTTCTGAAATTACAGAACTGCCACTCCGCTTGTTTCTTCATTTGATTCTTCGATTCTCGGTGCTCTTCCATGGAAACAAGCTTCATCGTGCTTTATCTGCTCCGGAACTCTCCTATCTTTTGAGATCCACTAAATTCTGAGTCAAAAATATCCAATTTTGTTCTTATTTGCTCAAAATGACCATTTTAACCTGAAATACGAAAAGTAATGAATTAAGGAACAATTCATGTCAAAATGCACTAGAAAGTACCTGAAATTCGACAAAAATGTATAATTTACGGATTATCAACTACCCCCAAACTAGAGATATGCTCGTCCCCGAGCATACGGTACAAAAATGACAAAAACACAAACAACAAACAGAAACAAAAACACAAAACACACACAACAAAACTGAAAAAAAAAAACAAAAAAACCAACAAGACTCAACTCTACAAAGGATTACCTAGAAATTGCACATGTCTCAAAAGTTGTTGAAAAATTATTATCAGGAAATATTCAACACTCCAAGAAGTCATAAGTTATATCGACTGTCTTCCTCAATCGGTTCACCAAGCAGGTGATCCCCACTTCCATCCACATTCCAACTTCCCGGATTATTTTATGCAAAAATTGTAAAGTTTATCAAATGGTGGCGGACTCCATAGGCCTAAGTATCGAACTACTCTCCACTAATATAGACTAGACATCGCTAAGGATCAAAAGGTCTTTGCAAGCTTGTAGCGTTAGGCTCGGGTAGTAGGTTCCAATAAAAAGGAAATAGGAATAACAAAGTAAGAGAACTCGATTGTCCTAAAGCAAAACTAAAATCACATCGAAACTCATACCTTCTCAACCACCAATCGACATGTCCACTAATTCAGATCCCTCAAACGCGTACCTTTCTTATTTTAGGATACCATAAATGCGGGTGAGACTCATTTAAGGCATACGTGGCGTTGTTATACCCGAGGTCGCCAAATACTGTTAGGCAGTTTTTAAGGCAGGTTCTGGTTTCCAGCCGATATACCCTTAAACGAGGCAGAGTTGGTTTTTTTTTTTTTTTTTTTTTTCATACTGAACAATTGAACTGAAAATGAGGTGACTACCTCTTTTGTTTTTATTCTCTTCTCTCAACCCCCAAACTATTGTTTTGGCCTCCTCATCATTTTTCTTCTTTCAACCCCAAAACATTCTTTTGCTCATTCGTACACTCTTCCTGTTCTTTGTTTTGCACTAGGACCGAATTCTCCTAAGGGTACGATAAAGTGTTTAGGGTAGAAAGATTTGATAAATTTGTTGTTTTCCAAAAAAAAAAAAACAGCAATAAAATTCATACGGCTCAAAAGGGTGACTAGGGAAAATTTCATTCATGGGTTGGCTAGAAGGGCCCAAACGTTCCGAAAAATTGCCTAAATCATCTCCTCAACATGTCTAATCCTAGAATTTCGCCTCAAGCACTTCTCAACTAGGTTCTAGAGTCCACCAACATTATCAAGACTTTACCTAACCACATAAAATGAATCTAAGCATGTCGAAAAATGAAAATGGTGGTTGAACCACTCAACAAACCTCCATCAAAATCCAATCAATAAACAAAAACTTGAAGCAATGCTTAACATTTCTCAACAATAAAAATTCAACAGCCTTATTCTCATCATTGATTTATACAATTCATCATCGGCAAAACGAACAAACAAAGTTAACAAAACAAAACACAAAGAAGTTTTCAAGTTAAGGTGTACGTGGCATTGTTAAACCCGAGGTCGCCAAATACTGCCAGGCAGTTTTTAAGGCGGTTACTGGTTTCCAGCCAATGTACCCTTAAATGAAACGAAGAAAGTAAACAATTAACATAATTTTTTTTTTTCAGTTTAAGGTGTACGTGGCGTTGTTAAACCCGAGGTCGCCAAATACTGCCAGGCAGTTTTTAAGACGGTTACTGGTTTCCAGCCAATATACCCTTAAACCTGGTTTTAATTCTACTCCCTACCCCCAAACTAAACATAAAATTGTCCCCAATGTTCCATGATGCACAAATTAGGAATAGAGAATAATAAAACAATAAAGGTACGAGAATTCTCCCTGGTTAATCCATGAATTGTCGCTCCACAATGAACACCTGGTGTCGGACTTTTCATCATCCAGAATCTGTCAAAACAATCAAACTGCGGTGTCCCTTATGTTAGCACAATTCACAACTAATCTTGAAAATATTACAACCTAATCTCGTCCTTTTCACAAGTACGAATTAAAACAACAACTAAAACTAACAAAATAAACAAAGTTCAAAACCAAAATAAAATGAGTTTAATGTTTCAACTGACACGAAATTAAATGAACAGAATTAGACAAAAATAAAACAAAATGGGTGCTCTGGTTTAATCTTCTTCTTCATCTGCTTCCTCTTCGGAGCCCTCATCTTCCTCGTCCTCTTCGGAGTCCAACCACTCATCCGAGTTCCAGTCAACCCATTGGTATGCTGAAGTGTCAACATTCAGCTCCTTGAAACTGTTTGTCAGCAATTCATGCATCATCTCAGTCTGCTCCATCATCCAATCCTGGCGTCTCTTCATGTATTTCATCAGGCCCATCATCTCCTTTTGTGTACCTGTGGAGCTGGATGATGTGGCACGGCTTGTTCTCTGCCTTTTCGCCCCTACTCTTGGTTGGGCAGCTTCCGTTCGGTCTAGGTGTTTCGTGTAATAATCCGAATCTAAGGTTGGAGCAGCATGAATACACTGCTCGTCATCCTGAACCGCTATCCCAGCTTTTAGACATAGGGCTGTGATGAGATGCGGGAAATAGTAACTTCATCGCCCCGGGTTTGCTGCCAGCTTAATACTGTTAAAAATTATATCCTTTACATCCATACTCTTCCCTGTGGCAATTGAATAGAGTAGCAAGGCCTTCTCGCGAGTCACAGTACTTTAGTGCGATTCCGGCATGAGTCTCGCACAGATGAAGTATTGCCACAGCCTAGCCATCGGTGTCAACTGTGTGCCCTTAAGAGTCTTTTTCTGTTTCTTGGACACTGCCCACTGTGTACCCGGTTTTGCAATCACTGGGGGAATCAAGTCGTCGTCAATCCGTGATCTCTTGAATTGTACGTAGTCATCAATCAGGACTTCCGGCAAATGAAAGGAATCATTGATTTCTTTTCTCATAAAAGGCACATCCTCCCCTCTTACAAACACCGTTTCTTCCTTACACTCTGGGAGATTGGCATAGAACTCCCTTACCAGCGGCTCGACAGCCAACTGGTCAGGAGCTCGCATAAACATCTCCCACTGCCTCCTTCTACTCCAATCAAATGCCCGAGTAGCGGTTAAGCCGCGCTCCAAGATAATCCATTTGTCCTTCCTCTGAATGGCCGCCTCATACCTCTTCCGGGCCTCATCGTTCACAAAACGGTTATCGACACTCTTTCCTTTACTCTTACTCTTTCCCTTGTAGGGTTGTTTAACCTTCGGAGCCATTTTTTCAACTCAGTTCTAATCCAAAAATTCAACCCCAAAAATTCAGTCCTAATTCTACACAATCACAACTCAACCTGCAAAAAAACAACCCACACTTCCAAAAATTTTCAATTTCACCCCCAAACTACAAATTTTCAATTCCACACAACACTTCAAAATTTCAACACCCACACTCCTAACAATCAAAAACTGCACAATACACTCTTCTTCACACACAATTTCAACTCAACAACCACACAACACTTCTCAATTCAATCGCACAATTATTTCCAGATCTATGCTTAGAAACTTGAAATTGTTCGAATAAAAGTATTGGGTTATTAAGATCTTACCACAATGAAGGAGTGTGCACCACCAATTGAAGCAGAAACGCCCCAGATTGAAAATCCCCAATTTTTTTTGGATCCAAAAATTTTCGTGAGATTTCGCGAAAATTTGTTGTTGAAAAGGGTTGTTTTGGTGTTTAGGTATTTGTGGAGCAAGAAATTTTGTTGGGAAAGCAATTTGGAAGCCAAAAATGGAAGTTGAAATTTTTTTCTCTCAACTCAAAATGCAAGGCGGCTTGAAAATGAGAAGAGTAAAGCGAGTATTTATAAAAACGGCTCGTCGCTGTGGCGAAGAAGAATCTTCGCCGCAGCGAAGTTCATCATTCATAAACCCTAATCAACTTTTCCAGGTCTCGCCACGGCGAAGTTCATCGTTCATGAAACCTAAAAATTCCTAAGTTTCGCCGCGGTGACAACAATTCCTTCGTCGCGGCAAAATCGTCCAGAGGATACAAGGCTCTCTTCGCCCCGGCGAAATGCCTTAGCCAAAAATTCACAAATCTAGAACACGTTCTTCGCCACGGCGACAACAATTCCTTCACCGCGGCGAAATCGTCCAGAAGCTAACTCAGAAAATTCAGTTTGCTTCGCCGCAGCGAAGAAAAGTTCTTCGCCCCGGCGAAGTCTGGAACAATTTCACACCTTTCTTTGGCTCATGACTTCACCTAAAACACCTAAAAACAAAAACATCAAATTTATACAAACTCAAAATGAAATTAAATAAATTCAAACTACTAAAATAAAAATCACAAAGTTAAAAACACTTGGGTTGCCTCCCAAGAAACGCTAGTTTATAGTTGGAAGCTTGACTCTCTCCATCCTTTAGGTCGGGATGTCCAGCCGGATTGGGATGGAATTGCAATTCATCATCCCATCAATGTATAGCTTTAATCTCTGTCCATTGACTGTGAAAGTGTCTTTCTCTTTATGTGTAACCTCCACTGCTCCGGATTCGTAAATCCTCGTAATAGTGAATGGTTCGGACCATCTAGACTTAAGTTTTCCGGGGAAAAGCCTAAGTCTAGAATTGAATAGCAACACCTTCTATCCAACTTCAAAAGCCTTGGTCCGGATGTGCTTGTTGTGCCACCTTTTTGTCTTTTCTTTATAATTCTGGGCATTTTCATATTCAACTGCTTGATGGCCCAGTATGCTCTATGTTCAAGTTCTACCGGCAAGTGGCACGCTTTCCCATAAATAATCCTAAATGGAGACATTCCAATTGGGGTCTTAAATGCGGTTCGGTATGCCCAAAGTGCATCATCCAGCTTCCGGGACCAATCTTTCCTAGATGCATTAACTGTCTTTTCCAAAATCCCCTTTAGTTCTCTATTCGACAGTTCCACTTGCCCGCTCGTCTGTGGATGGTAAGGTGTCGCAACTCTATGTGTCACTCCATACTTACTCAACAGTGCATCCAGCTGTCTATTGCAAAAATGAGATCCTCCATCACTAATGATTGCTCGTGGTACCCCAAACCTAGAGAAAATATTCTTCCTCACAAAATTAATCACTACCCTAGCGTCATTAGTTGGCAATGCAACTGCCTCAACCCATTTTGACACATAATCCACCGCTACCAAGATAAACGTATTCCCAAAAGAACTTGGGAAGGGACCCATGAAATCAATCCCCCATACGTCAAAAATCTCAACCACCAGGATGTTGTTCAACGGCATCTCATCCTTTTTTGAAATATTTCCCATCCGTTGACATTGGTCACACTCTTGACTCATCCGAAAGGCATCCTTAAAGAGGGTTGGCCAATAAAACCCAGATTGTAACACCTTGGCTGCTGTTCTAGCTCCCCCAAAATGGCCACCCACTTCCTTTTTATGACAATGCCTTAAAATGCTCTCCATCTCTTCCTCCGGGACATATCTCCGTACCATTTGATCAGCACAATGTCTGTATAGGAACGGCTCTTCCCAAAAGTAGTATTTTAAATCTGAGAAAAATTTTCTCTTCTGTTGATATGTCATACCACTTGGGAGCACCCTTGATGACAGATAATTTGCAAAATCTGCATACCATGGTGCTTCTTCCACTCTCATCAGCTTCTCATCCAAAAATGTTTCTCTAATTGGCATTTCCTCCTCATTTCCCTTGATTGGTCTCTCAATTCTCGACAAATGATCAGCTAAAGCTACCACCATTTTCTGATCCCTTCTGTCTCGAATTTCCAACTCAAACTCTTGAAGTAGTAAATCTATCTTATCAACCGAGGTTTTGCTTCTTGCTTTGCCAGTAGGGTTCTGAGTGCTGAATGGTCCGGTATACGATCACCTTTCCACCTAATAAGTAAGAACGAAACTTGTCAAAAGCAAAAACCACAGCCAATAACTCTTTTCTTGGTGTTGTGTAATTCAATTGTGCATCAACTAGAGTCTTGCTAGCATACTGAATTACATGCAACACTTTATTTTTTCTCTTTCCTAATACTACCCCTAAAGCAAAGTCACTAGCATCACACATTAATTCGAAGGGCATCCCCAATTGGGAACTGCAATATAGGTGTAAAACTAGTAATTTTTTCAGAGTAGAAAGGCATGCATGCAATCATCATTAAATCAAAAACAACATCTTTATTCAATGATTGCAAGGGGTTTAGAAATCTTAGAAAAATCCTTGATGAAGCATCTAAAAACCCCGCATGCCCCAAGAAACTTCGGACGGCCTTGACATTTGATGGTGGTGGTGCTTCTCAATCACTTCTGTCTTTGTCGATCAACTTCAGTCCATCCTTGGAAATCCTATGCCCGAGCACTATTCCCTCTTGGACCATGAAGTGACATTTCTCCCATTCAGCACCAGATTTGTCTCTTTACATTGCTGCAAAACAAGAGAAAGATTAGTTAGACAGTTTATCAAATGATGAACCAAAAACTAAGAAGTCATCCATGAAGACTTCTATAAACCGTTCCACCATGTCTCCAAAGATTGACATCATGCATCTTTGGAATGTTGCTGGTGCATTGTATACACAAATGGCATCCGTCGATAGGCAAAGGTGCCGTAGGGACAAGTGAAGGTCATTTTCTCTTGATCCTCAGGAGCGATGGCAATTTGGTTATATCCTGAATCCCCATCCAGAAAACATAATGGCATGTCCTATCAACCTCTCCAACATCTGATCAATGAAGGGTAATGGGAATGATCCTTCCTTGTCGCCTCATTTAGTTTACGGTAGTCAATGCATACTCTCCAGCCCGTTACCGTCCTTGTGGTATTAACTCATTGCTCTCATTCCCATTACCATGATCCCTTCTTTCTTCGAAACTACTTGTACCGGGCTCACCCATGGGCTGTCGGAGATCGGATAAATAATCCCCGCATTTAAAAGTTTCACTACCTCCTTTCTCACCACCATCTTTCATTGAAGGATTCAATCTCCGTTGTGGTTGTACCCTAGGCTAATGTCATCCTCCATGAGAATCTTATGCATCAAATGACGTGAGATTCCTCTAATGTCCGAATGGTCCATCCAATTGCTAGTCTATGTTCCCTTAACACCCTGATCAACCTCTCTTCTTCTAATGCACTCAAAACTGAACTAATAATCACCGAAAAGTTTTTGAGTCTCTAAGATAGGCATATTTGAGGTGGGATGGTAAGTTTTCAGTTCAAGCCTTAGAGCTTCTTCATTTTTTTCCTTTGCCTTCTCCTGTCAAAATCAAACTCCTCAAATTCTTTATCTTGACTATCCTCAATCGGTTGAAGGGCTTCTAACATCCTAGCACAATCATTACTTGTTGATTCTTCTACCTCTACTGTTTTGATTTGGCTATACAAGCTTCTAGGTAATTCTGGGATGTTTTCTTCCATGGATTCCACAACAAGTTCATCCACCACGTCGACACTAAAGCATGAATCTGCTTCAGCTGGAAACTTCATCGCATAAAAACATGAAAGTTACTGTTCATCTTGAACCTTCAACATAACTTTCCTTCCTGCACTCAATCAGTGCTCTCCCAGTGGCTAAAAAAGTCTACCCAAAATAACAGAATTTCCTTATCCTCTTCCATATCCAACACTACAAAGTCTGCTGGAAAATATTCTTCCCCACCTTCACCAGCACATCTTCGACTATCCCCCTCGGGTGCCTTATTGACCTATCCGCTAGTTGCAACGACATGGTCGTTGCTTCACTTCACCAATCCCCAATCTCCTAAATATAAAAGGGCATCAATTAATACTAGCTCCTAGATCATAAAACACGATCAAAAGTAAAATCCCCTATAACATAAGGAATAGTAAACTCCCTGGATCTTTGAGCTTCGGGGACAATTTTTTCTGCAGGATTGCACTGCACTCTTCTGTGAGCATCACCGTTTCCTCATCGTTAACTTCCTTTTGTTCGAAAGGTTTCCTTCAGGAACTTCGCATAACTCGGCATTTGCTGCAATGCATCTGCAAAAGGAATGTTAATATGCAATTTTTTAAAATTTCTATGAACTTTGAAAATTGCTTATCCTGATTCTTTTTCTTCAATCTCTGAGGAAGGCACGGGTGGGGTATGTGCTACTCTGATGGTATCTCGGGGAATGGCAATTTCTCCCTCTTCTTTTGCCTTTCTTCTTATTTCTTTTTCTTTTCCCTTCCCCCCTCATCACTTGGTTTCTTCTCACAAATGATCTCTTCATCAATTTCTCTTCAGAATCTTCCTTCTCCGGGTTGCTCCACCTCTTTGGTATGTGGTCTACCTCTTCCAAAACTGTCCCACTTCTCAAGATTATGGCATTTGCTTGTTCTCGTGGGTTAGTCACTGTATTGCTTGGTAGAGACCTTGTGGTCTATCATTAAGCTTCTCGGCCAATTGGCCCATCTGTACCTCCAGATTCTGAATGGACGCTCCTTGGTTTCTAAAATTTGTCCTCGTCTCACTCAGTGACCCTGTGGTCTCTGCATGAATTTCCCAAACATGTCCTCCAACTTCGTCACTCTTTGATCTCCCGTTTGATTTGTCACCCTTGGTTGGTTGTTGGAACTGGCCTCTGGTTCCATTGTTTATTTTGCGGTTCTGATTTCCCAAGCTAGATTTGGATGATTTCTTCACCCCAGTTGTATGTGTTGGAGTATGGGTTGTTCGGTTGTCTCTGATTTCCTGCCAAGTAATTCACTTGCTCCTTTGATGAGATGACAGAGCAATGTTTTTCCAACTTGACACTCGCTGCTCACATGGTTTCCTGTACAAAAATCACATGTTAGTTGAGGTGCTTTGTATAGAGTTTACCTGTATAGTTCCCAACTGTTTTTGAAGTGCAGTGAGTTGGCTGAGATGCTGTGAAGGCATCAACTTCATGAAGACCCGAAGATTTTCTTGTGGTGACTCTCTCGTTCGGTCTTTGATAGTTGTTGCTTGCCAAAACCTTAAGCAACTCATACGCTTCCTCTGGTGTCTTATTCTGCAAGGCCCCTCCTGAAGCTGCATCCACCATGGTTTGCACATACCCATCAAACCTTGTAAAAGTTGTACTTGAAGCCAAACTGGCAAACCATGGTGTGGAAACTTCCTCATCAACTCCTTGTATCTTTCCCACGCCTCATACAGTGACTTGGACTCTTCTTGTAGAAATGATGTGATATCATTTCTCAATTAGCTGATTTGGCTGGAGGAAAGAACTTGGTCAAAATTTATGTGCCGATCATTCCACGTTGTTATTGTTCCTGGTGGTAATGCCATTAACCACCCCTTGGCTTTATTTCCCAATGAGAATGGGAATAACCGCAGCCTAATAGCATCATCCGACACTCCATTTAACTTGAAGGTTCACAAATTTCCAGGAAATTTGCAATGTGCTGATTTGGATCTTCCTTCAAATCCCCATTGAATCTAACCAACTGCTGGATTATCTGGATGATTACCGGCTTGATCTCGAAATTGTTTGCTTGCACTGTAGGTCTAGTGATACTCGACCCACTACCATTCACTGTGGGAATTGAGAATTCGCTCAGTGTTCTATTTTCTTGTTCAGCCATTTCAACTTCTTTTTCAGGTTCTACAACAAGATTTTCTCTTTCTCTTCTCTCTCTGTTACGTCTTCTCATGGTTCGCTCAAGCTCAAGGTCAACAGGAACCACTGGTTGACGTCTTGCTCTTTGCATAAACTGAAACGAACAAGAGTGAAGAAAAGTGATAACACAATTCTAATGAAAATTAAAAACAAAAATAAAAGCTTCAATCTAGCTAACTAAAGAAAAACTCAATGTTAACTTAAAACAAATCCCCAGCAACGGCGCCAAAAACTTGATGCGTTGTAACTACAACATGCAATATGTAGCAAGTATACTAGTCGCACAAGTAATATATTGATGAGTAGAGTATCATTCCCACGAGGATTGTAAGCAAAGCACTGAGTTTCCTAACGTTTTCTAGTTGAAGCAATCGAATTCTTTGGATTGGTGGGAGCAAGTTTTAATTTAAAAACAACAAAATGAAATTTACTAAGGTGAGAACTTAATTAAGAAAGCAATATAAAAACACGGAATATCAATTCAAGTAAAACGGGTAGGGTTTTGACTTCATTTGGATTTTTATGGGTTAAGCCTATAATTACACTAAACTCATATTCATATGCAATGGTTGTAAATCGAACTCACTAACATGTAGACATACCCTCTCAGGCTATGCCTTCCTATTCTTCCTTATTAACCTTCCGCAGCCAACAAATTGAAGATTAATAATTTCAAACTCATTAAGCACAAGAGTCCTATAATGATTTCATTAATTCTTGGATCTATCTCTAGCATCCAATACTATAACGGTGATTACCCAAGAGCCTAACATGATTCATTTCTCAATCTCACCATGTTCATCACATACAACATTAAATTTCAGAGTAACACACAACCACAACATACTCATATGAAAATAACACAATCAAACCCTTAACCATTTAGAATCCAAACTATCATCAAAACCCTAACCCAAAGGAGATTAGTTCATAATTAATTCAATAACACAAAAACGAAAATAGGAAATAGACATGTTCAACATAATGAAAATGAGAATAAAGATTAGAAATCTCCCCAAAAGATAAATCCTCTAGTTGGAAATCAAATCTTCTTCCTTTTACAACCCAAATTTGCTCAAAGTTCTCCAAAAAAAATGTAAAAGTGGCTAAACCTAAAACAAAACGAAGATCCTGGGCAAAAAGACTAAGTTTTTCTTTTATACTTCGTCTGAATAACCCAGCCCAAACACGCACAGCACGAAACTTTGCGTTTAACAAAACTGGAATAAGTGACTGTCGCCGCGACGAAGAATGAATCAGATAAGTTCGTCTCTGGCCTACTTCGCCGCGGCGAAGACATTTTCTTCGTCGGGGCAAAGCTTCTTCCTGAGTTCTGAAATTACAGAACTACGACTCCGCTTGTTTCTTCGTTTGATTCTTCGATTCTCGATGCTCTTCCATGGAAACAAGCTTCATCGTGCTTTATCCTGCTCCGGAACTCTCCTATCTTCTGAGATCCGCTAAATTATGAGTCAAAAATATCCAATTTTGTTCTTATTTGCTCAAAATGACCATTTTAACCTGAAATACGAAAAGTTACGAATTAAGGAACAATTCAGGTCAAAATGCACTAGAAAGTACCTGAAATCCGACAAAAATGTATAATGAAAAGTGTATAATTTACGGATTATCATTTGGCGATGGGTTTTTTTAAGGATCTTCTTGCTGCCCCTACTCAACCTCAGATCGCAAAGGCTTTTAGGTATTTTTCTGGGCACATTTCTCCTGATATGATTTCTCCCTTGACTGCCCCTATCACTGATGATGAGATTATGATTGCTTTATTCTCTATCCCAAATGATAAAGCCTCTGGTTTGGATGGATACACTTCTTTGTTTTTTAAGCGGGCATGGGATATTATTAGTTCAATTTCAGAGACGTAGTGAGACAATTTTTTGCTACTAATGAAATGCCAAGATGTGTTAATGCTACCAGGATTGCTTTGGTTCTTAAGGTGGGGGGCCCGAGTCGTATGACGAACTTTAGACCGATATCTTGTTGTAATGTACTTTACAAGTGCATTTATAAGGTGATAGTGAATCGATTTAAAGTAGTGCTTCCAGATGTTATTGGGAGTTCCTAGTCGGCTTTTGCCCTGGTCGAAGGATTCCTTATAATATTTTCCTGACTCAGGAGCTTTTGCGGAATTATCATCTTGGGGGTACTTCACCTCGATGTGCCCTTAAAGTTGATATTCGAAAAGCTTTTGATACTATGAGTTGGGTTTTCATCCTTTTGGGACTGCGTACTATGGGGTTTCCTGAGCGCATGGTGAGGTGGATCATGACATGTATCTCTACGCTGTATTTCTCTGTTGCCCTAAACGGACAGCTTCACGATTTTTTTAGGTCCTCCCGGGGTGTTAGGCAAGGGGACCCTTTTTCTCCTTACCTATTTGTGTTGGCTATAGAGGGGTTAGCTGGTATCTTTCGGAAAACCTCTCATAGCCTTGGTTTTCATTATCATTGGAGGCGTAGGCAGGCAGCTATTACTCATTTGTGTTCTGCAAATGATTTGATAGTATTTTGCGGATTATTATGCCAAGGTTTTTGGGTTGGTGACTAATGCAGAGAAGAGTCAGTTGTTTCTTTCTGGGGTTACAGATGAGGAGCAGATTGGGTTATAATCTATCATGGGTTTCCAGTTGGGCAAGTTACCGGTCAGATATCTAGGGGTTCCTTTGATCTCTACCCGGCTTCGATATTCTAATTGTAGGCCTCAGTTAGAGTGAATTTTGTCTCGGATTAGGCTATGGACATTGACATCTTTGACCTATGCAGGCCAACTACAGTTGATCAAGTCGGTGCTATTCTCCATACAGGTATATTGGTCATCCATGTTTCTTTTGCCAGCAGCTATAGTTAGACAGATTGAGAGTATTTTGGCATCATTTCTTTGGAGAGGTGCTTCTTTGTCCCCTTCTGGTGCCAAGGTTCCATGGTCTTCTATTTGCTATCCATTGAGAGAGGGTGGGCTGGGGATTAAGAGGATCCAAGATTGGAATAGAGCGGCTATTCTTAAACACGTGTGGAGACTACTTAATGATAGGTCTTCTGTATGGTCCTCTTGGGCCCCTTTTGTTCTCCTCCGTGGTCAGTCATCTTGGCATATTCGAGTTACATCTAGGGCTTCATGGGCCTGGAGGAAGATTTTACTTAGCAGGGTTTGATGTTGGGGTCGTATTGTGACTTGTATCGATGATGGTAGGGACACCATGTTATGGTGAGATTACTGGCTGCTGTAGGGACCTTTGTGTGACTTACTCCCTTTTAGAACTTTGACTTCCACTGGTTTTCCATAGGATGCTCGGGTTTCAGACATTATTCGAGATGGTTTGTGGGATTTTCCTTCGGGTAGTGCCGACCTTCAGCATATATGGGACTCCATTACAGTGCAGCCTTCAGCGAGTCTTCCTGACCATCTTGTGTGGAAGGGCCACCCGTCTGGGCGTTTCTCTATTGATTCAGCCTGGAATGTGTTACGAGACAAACGGGATGTGAACTCAATTCATCATCTCTTACGGTTTCCAAGGCATATTCCTTGTCACTCTTTCATTCTCTGGCTCGCTTCTCTTGGTCAGCTTCACACCATGGATCGGCTCAGCTCTCATGGTGTCATTATGTCCTCCCTATGTGTTTTGTGCAGTTTAGCTACAGAGACCTATGACCATTTGTTTTTCAGCTGTGGCTTCTCAAGTTATGCTTGGCGGGAGGTCACTACTAGGACACTCACTAAATGGCCTACTCTCTTTTGGCTCTCTCTACTCTAGTGGGCTAGCTTGCATCTTAGATGCAAAGGTGACTTCAAACACCTTCTTTCCCGGTTGGTCCTCTCAGTCACTGTTTATTTCCTATGGTTTGAACGAAATAATAGAGTGTTTCGTTAGCATGGTAGCTCTTGCAAAGATACTGTTTTAGCTATTTGTGATCTAGTCCAAGCCAGGATTTTGGGTTTAGCACCTAAGTATGAGATCTCGACCTAGCTCCGTGTGATATGGCATCTTCCTGTTTAGCTTTGCAAGAAGCCTGCGTGCTTTTTTATGCTGGTTTGTGGCTTTGCGATTTATGGCATTTCCTGTTTTGTTTTTGGGGAGCCTGCGTACTCTTTTTACGCCGTTTGTGGCTTTGTGGTTTTTCCTATGTGTTTTTTTTTTTTTACTAAGAATTATCAATCATCCTCTTGGGGTATGCCCCTCGCTTTTGTACATTTTTTGTCTCTTCTATAAAATACTTAACTTTTCCAAATTAAAAAAAAAAAAGTTTAGGGTTTAGGGTTTTAGGGTTTAGGGTTAGGGGTTTGGGGTTTAGGGTTTAGGGTTAGGGGTTTGGGGTTTGGGGTTTAGGGTTTAGGGGTTTAGGGTTTAGGGTTTAGGGGTTTAGGGTTTGGGGTTTAGGGTTTGGGGTTTGGGGTTTGGGGTTTAGGGTTTGGGGTTTGGGGTTTAGGGTTTGGGGTTTGGGGATTAGGGTTTAGGGTTTAGGGTTTAGGGGTTTCGGGTTTCGGGTTTAGGGTTTAGGGGTTTAGGATTTTAGGGTTAAGGGTTTAGGGTTTAGGTTTTAGGGTTTAGGGTTTAGGGTTTAGAGGGTTAGGGAGGTTTTGGGTTTTGGGGGTTTTGGGTTTTGGGTTTAGGGTTCAAGGTTCAAGGTTCAGGGTTTAGGGTTTACGGTTTAGGGGTTAGGGAGGGTATAGGGTTTAGGGAGGAAGGGAAAACTGGAATTTTCTTAAGTGGTTTTGCTCTCAACTCGTGGTTATCGCCGAAACTTTGCCATCTTCCTCCGGGCGCATCTGGCACTAGAATCTGGCGATCTAATCGTCGCTGGAAAGCTTGTTCAATGCGCTTTCTTGTCGTTTCATCACTGCCTCTTTTAGGGGTTTTGGTCGTCGGGATTTGGCCGTTGAAATTGACAGAGACTGTAAATCTGGAGTTTCTTTTATAGTGGGTTTTTCATTCGGGAATTGCAATGGAGTGCCAACACTGACTCTTCTGGGCAGGATCGACAATCCCCACATCTGTTTGCACCTATTTGACCTTTGGTTCCCGAAAAAACTCACTGTTTTTTCCTAGGAACGTGCTGTTTGGTTTGGGTTTTTTATGCCCATTTCATGGACCTGTTTTGGTGTGTTTTTGTTGTGATTTTCTACAGTTTTTTTTGTGGTTTCTTGCTGGGTTTTGATTTTGCAGATTCCTGGAAAACTTGGTTGTATTTGGTTGGGTTTTGGATGCGTTTATCGTGCACATAAAGTGTTCAATAAAAATCTGTAGGCCTTGCGCATGCGCGCGCGTGCCCCACAATGCCCAGCACTTAGGGCCCAGCCAGCCTAGCGCCTAGCGCCCAGCCTTCCCCTCTTTGGCCCTTCAGACCACCTTCCCCTTTCCAACACCAAAACCTCTTCACCCCTAGCATTTTTTCACAAATCCCTGCTGTTTTAAACTTTAAACTCACCAAAATCACACATTTTTTTTCCTGCCACCAAGTGTTTGACAAAATGTCCGAACCAAACTCCTCACTCCTAAATAACACCGTGTCGCCGCCAACCCAAGCCAAAACATTAAACACTGACTCCATCAGCTCCGAACAGCCACAAACTTTCGGGAATTCAAGGAAATCTTTATGGATTGGTGATTTGGAGCCATGGATGGATGACAAGTATTTGTTATCTGTTTT
The DNA here is from genome assembly GCF_008641045.1 of Pistacia vera. Lineage (NCBI taxonomy): Eukaryota > Viridiplantae > Streptophyta > Magnoliopsida > Sapindales > Anacardiaceae > Pistacia > Pistacia vera. The sequence continues at coordinate 527,959 of NW_022195758.1, forward strand.
CTCAAATATGGCGATTCAAGGAGCCAAGGTTTTTCATCACAAAAACTCTTCCTTTGGTTTTCTTGAGTTTGAATATAATGATATTGCTGGTTTGTCATTGCAATCTTTTAATGGCTTAAAAATGCCGAAGTCTACGAAGCTTTTCAAGCTTAATTGGGCGTCTTCTGAGCCCCATGAAAAAAAGCCAGTCCCTAAGCCAGTTGTAGAGAAGAAAAGTATGGGTAAGAGCACCTCAGGAGTGTCCTCCTCTTGGGCGGATAAGGTTAGAGTGATAGAGGTCGGGTCCCATTTCACCCTTGAAACTGTGGACCTTGATATTAAGGATGACATCTTACTTATACCGGATGATGTTATTGATGACAATGATGTTGAATGGCTTCGCTATATTGTGGGTTATTTCCCGGGGTACTCTATGCCTTTTCATGTTGTTCGCTCAATTGCTTTCCGTGCATGCGAAGCAGCGGGGTTGGAAGATGTTATGTCCATAGGTACTGGTTTCTACATTTTTAGATTTAGGGATGAAGATGCGGTGTATTCAATCCTTGAGAGAGGGTCATGGATGTTTGGGGGAAACTCTATAATTTTGTAACAATGGCATGCTCAGTTTACTTTTGATAAAAGTCGCATCTCTAAGGTTCCAGTATGGGCTCATTTGCATGGTTTGCCTTATCCTTTGTGGTCCCACAAAGGAGTCTGCATGGTTTTTTCTATGTTGGGTGGACCATTGTCTAGTGATAAGACAACATCAGAGCGGACCCGTTTGGATTATGCTCGAGTATGTGTTGCGCTAGATGCAGCAAAGCCTCTAAGACGTCATTTTGAATTTCAATGCCGGTTATCTGCGGAACCCATTCAGATTACAGTGGAATATGAGTGGACCCTCAAGAGGTGCCCTAAGTGCTGTGTTTTTGGTCATGTTTGTCACCAACCAGAGGTACCTACTGTGGCTATAGCTCAAGGTAAGAATACGATAGTTACTAGTTTCTAGAAGGCACCAGGGAAAGCTGTTGCAGGGCAATCTAAGAACTGCGAGCCTTTGAGGCAGTCAGCCACTATTGATCCCATTAGGGAGAGAGAAAGGGATGTTTCAATGCCATCTGCAGTTTCAGTTTCAGTTTCGAGTACAGTTAGAGTTGGGGATGCTTCTTTGGCTCTGGTCCCGTATCAGCAGACTGTTCGTGCTAGCAGAGGTGAATTTTCTGGCTTTGAATCAGGGTCGGAATCTGATTCACCTTTTCCTATTGAGGATGAGCAGGACTGTATTATAGGATTCGCAAATTGCACAGAAAACACTCAGTCCTTTATGAGTTCTGGGAGTAGGCAATCTACTTCCTCCAACAGGTTTGCCTCACTTGTTCTGCATAGTGATGATCTCAGACACCAGATGCCACCTTATCTGGATCAGTTTCCTTGCCACCCCTGGCAAAGGGGATAGGTTGAGGAAAGCGGGGGTTTCGGCTCAAGTGATTTTAGCTTGTTTTTATCCCAATTCCAATGATAGGGAGTTGGAATATTAGAGGCCTTAATGGCTTCTCGAAACAACGCGCAATGTGGAATTGGATTTCTGACTCTTCTTTGGGTTTGATTGGTTTGTTGGAGACTAAGGTTAAGCAGTCTCATTTACAGTCGGTGGCTTCTTTAGTTTGTCCTTCGTGGCAGTTTTTGTCTAATGCGACATATTCTATTGCTTGCCGTGTTCTTGTATGTTGGGACTCTTCTCTTTACTCTGTAAATAGTCTTCATTGCTCTCTTCAGGAGATTACTTGCAGGGTTACTCATGTTTCTAAGGGGTTCTCATTTAGGATTACTTTTGTGTATGGTTCTAATGACCTTAGGAATCGTCGCAATCTGTGGGATTTCCTTAGGGATCAGTCGGCAGTGTTTGATTCAGAGGGGCTCCCGTGGCTTGTGTTTGGTGAGTTTAATACCATCTTGGGAGCCTTTGATAGAGTGGGTGGTGATCCTGCATTGTATGGTTATATGGATGATTTTCGCCAATGTATCCATGATGCTGAGTTGATTGGGGTTCCCTTTACTAGGCTTCGGTATACTTGGCATAATGGTCAACAGGGCGATGGGATTATTTTATGGAAGCTTGATTGGGTCTTTGCATCACTTTCTTGGTTCCTTGATCGACCGAACATAGTTTCAGAGTTTTGACCTCGGGATGCTTTAGATCATAACTCTATTGTTGTTCGGTTTGGTCCCCGCCATGGCAAGGTACCATCTGCTTTTAAATTTCTAAATTTTTGGGCTGATCATGCAAATTTTAGGGATATTGTTCAGGCAGTTTAGGATGAGCCTATTGTAGGCAATCCTATGTTCCGTCTTACGCAAAAATTGGGGTTAGTGAAACGGAAGCTCAAATCTTTACATATTAGGGTTTCCAGTCATATCTCCAGCAGGGTAATTGAGGCTTGGGCTTAGTGGGCAACAGCTCAAGGAAACTTGGATCGGGACCTCTTTTCTACTGAGTGTATCTCTGAGAAGAAGAACCTTGCCAACCAGTATGTCAGTCTTTGTCGAGATGAAAAGGCTTTCTTTAAGCAGCGGTCTCATGTTTAGTGGCTGAACTTAGGGGATCAAAATACTAAGTTCTTCCATAAGTCGTTGATCCATAGGCAGGTTCGAAACCGTATCCACAGTTTGACTGATGGGAATTGTACCCATGTTACTGACAGTCAGGGTTTAGGGCGTCTGGCGGTGGGTTTTTTTCAACATCTTCTTGCTGCCCCTAGTCAACCTCAGATTGCAGAGGCTTCCAGGTATTTTTTGGACGCATTTCTCCTGATATGATTTCTCCCTTGACTGCTCCTATCACTGATGATGAGATTATGATTGCTTTATTCTCTATCCTAGATGATAAAGCGTCGGGCCCGGATGGATTCACATCTTTGTTTTTTAAGCGGGCATGGGATATTATTAGAACAGATTTCAGAGATGCAGTGAGACATTTTTTTGCTACTAATGAAATGCCAAGATGTGTTAATGCCACCAAGATTGCTTTGGTTCCTAAGGTGGAGAGCCCGAGTCGTATGACGAACTTTAGACCGATATCTTGTTGTAATGTACTTTACAAGTGCATTTCTAAGGTGATTGTGAATCGGTTTAAAGTATTGCTTCCGGATATTATTGGGGTTTTCCAGTCAGCTTTTGTCCCGGGTCAAAGGATTTCTGATAATATTCTGCTGACTCAGGAGCTTTTGCGGAATTATCATCTTAGGGGTACTTCACCTCTATGTGCCTTTAAAGTTGATATTCAGAAAGCTTTTGATACTATGAGTTGGGATTTCATCCTTTTGGGATTACATACCGTGGGTTTTCCTAAGCGTATGGTGGGGTTGATTATGACATATATCTCTACACCGTATTTCTCTGTTGCCCTAAACGGAGAGCTTCACGATTTTTTTAGGTCCTCCCAGGATGTTCGGTAGGGGGACCCTTTTCTCCTTACCTTTTTGTGTTGGTTATGAAGGGGTTAACTAGTATTTTTCGAGAAACCTCTCACAGCCCTGGTTTTCATTATCATTGGAGAGGTAGGCGGGCAACTATTACTCATTTGTGTTTCGCGGATGCTTTGGTGGTGTTTTGTGGATAATTTGATGGCGTTTTGTAGAGCAGATGCTTCCTCTGTTAGCTTGATCAAATCGGCCTTGGATTATTTTGCTAAGGTTTCTGGATTAGTGACTAATGCAGAGAAGAGCCAATTGTTTCTTTTTAGAGTTACAGATGAGGAGCAGATTGGGTTACAGTCTATCATGGGTTTCCAGTTGGGCCAGTTACCTGTAAGATATCTAGGGGTTCCTCTAATCTCTACCCGCCTTGGACATTCTGATTATAGGCCTCTGTTAGAGCGAATTCTCTCTCCGATTAGGCTATGGACATTAGCATCTTTGACCTATGTAGGCCGACTACAGTTGATAAAGTCAGTACTTTTCTCCATACAGGTTTATTGGTCGTCCATGTTTCTTTTGCTAGCAGCTACAGTTAGATGGATTTATAGTATTTTGGCCTCGTTTCTTTGGAAGGGTACTTCTTTGTCCCCTTCTGCTGCCAAGGTTGCATGGTCTTCTATTTGCTATCTATTGACAGAGGGTGGCCTAGGGATTAAGAGGATCCAAGATTGGAATAGGGTGGCTATTCTTAAACATGTTTGGAGACTACTTACTGATAGATCTTCTATATGGTCTTCTTGGGCCCGTTCAGTTCTCCTCCGTGGTCGGTCCTTTTGGCATATCTGAGTTACTTCTGGGGCTTCATGGGCTTGGAGGAAGATTTTACTTAGCAGGGTTTGGTGTCGGGGTCTTATTGTGACTTGCATTGGAGATGGTAGGGACACCATGTTATGGCGAGATCATTGGCTTCCGCAAGGTCCTCTGTGTGACTTGTTCCCTTTTAGAACCTTGACTTCCACTGGTTTGCCATGGGATGCTCGGGTTTCAGACATTATTCGGGATGGTTTGTGGGACTTTCCTTTGAGCAGTGTAGACCTTCAACATATCTGGGGCTCTATTACAATGCAGCCTTCAGCGAGTCATCCTGACCATCTTGCATGGAAGGGCCATCCATCTGGACATTTCTCTATTGATTCAGCCTGCAACAGGATGTGAACTCGATTCATCATCTCTTGTGGTTTCTAGGGCATATTCCACGCCACTCTTTCATTCTCTGGCTCACTTCTCTTGGTCGGCTTCACACCATGGATCGGCTCAACTCTCATGGTGTCATTATGTCCTCCCTGTGTGTTTTGTGCAGATCAGCTACAGAGACCCATGACCATTTGTTTTTCAGCTGTGACTTTTCTAGTTATGTTTGGTGGGAGGTCACTACCAGGATGCTCTCTACATGGCCTACTCTCTCCTGGCTCCCTCTACTCTAGTGGGCTAGCTTGCATCTTCGATGAAAAGGTGACTTCAGCCACCTTCTTTCCCGGTTGGTCCTTTCAGCCACAGTTTATTTCCTATGGTTGGAACGGAATAATTGCGTGTTTCGTCAGCATTGTAGCTCTCGCAGAGATATTGTCTTAGCTATTTGTGATCTAGTTTGGGCCAAGATTTTGGGTCTAGCACCTAAGTACAAGATCTCGACTCAGCTCCATGCGATATGGCATCTTCCTGATTAGCTTTGTAAGCAGCCTGCATGCTCTTTGTGCCAGTTTGTGGCATTGTGTTTGTGGTGAGCCTGCGTGCTCTTTTATGCCGGTTTGTGGCTTTGTTTTTTATGGCATCTTCTTGCTTTGTGGGGAGCCTACGTGCTCTTTTTATGCTGTTCGTGACTTTGTGGGTTTTCCCATGTGTTTTTTTACTGAGAGTTATCAGTCATCCTCATGGGGTATGCCCCTCATATTTGTACATTTTTGCTCTCTTTTATAAATACTTACCTTATCCAAAAAAAAAAGTTTAGGGTTTAGGGTTTAAGGTTTAGGGATTAGGGGTTTGGGGTTTTGGGTTTAAGGGTTTAGGGTTTATGGGTTTAGGTGAGAGTTATCAGTCATCCTCTTTAGGTGACGATGCAGTCGGAGGGGCGTCGGCAAGCGAGGAGCAATAGCTACACTGTTTCCCCTGTTTTGTCTTTTAAAATGGCATTTTTGTAAATGACGTTCTTTGTGTACAAAAGACGTATGACTAATAATAAAAAAAAAAAAGGAAAAGTTTTGGGCCCATTTTCTATTGTTATTATGCATGCATTGTACTAGTTTACAGTAGTTGTTACAAAACCCCTCACTCCCAAATAACACTGTGCCGCCCCCAACCCAAGCCAAAACATTAAACACTGCTTCCACCAGTCCCAGCAGCCACAAACTTCTGTGAATTTGGGGAAATCTTTATGGATTGGTGATTTGGAGCCCCGTTTTCTCAAAGGTGGCGATTCAAGGAGCCAAGGTTTTTCATCATAGAAACTCTTCCTTTGTTTTTCTTGAGTTTGAATCTAATGATATTGCAGGTTTGACATTGCAATCTTTTCATGGCTTAAAAATGCCGAAGTCCACGAAGCTTTTCAAGCTTAATTGGGCATTTTTTGGGGCCCGTGACCAAAAGCCAGTCCCTAAGCCAGTTGTAGAGAAGAAAAGTATGGGTAAGAGCACCTTAGGAGTGTCCTCCTCTTTGGCGGATAAGGTTGGAGTGACAAAGGTCGGGTCCTATTTCACCCTTGAAGCTGTGGACCTTGATGTTAAGGATGGCATCTTACTTATACCGGATGATGTTATTGATGACAATGATGTTGATGGCTTTATTGCATTGTGGGTTATTTCCCGAGGAACTCTATGCCTTTTCATGCTGTCCGCTCAATTGCTATCCATGCATGGGAAGCTGCGGGGTTGGAAGATGTTATTGTTAGTGTATATTAGTGTATGCCCTAGAAACCATTTGTGTTGTCGATTTCAGAGCATTTTGTCCTGTATCTATATATCATAAATAATAGAAGAAAAAGTTCTTCAATTCATATATATAAATTGCTTCCTTTATTTAGTCATGCATTTAAAATAAAGTACATATATGAATTGCCCAGATGATTCATTTAATCGGTAAATGAATTATCGAAAAAGGTTCCCTATGGAAGCAATATAATTTGGGCAACTGTATTGCACAGTAGGCATATCGGATACTTCTGAAAGATATCATGAGTTGATATAAGTACGGATGACGATGATAGTCATGTCACTGGGCATTGGTATGGATTAGCAGTTGGTGAACTGTTTTTCAAACGTGACTGAATAACGACAAATCACTTGGAAAAGCATGTAGTCAATGATTTATCGTTTGGTCATATCAGTGCACGATGTAGTCCTTTGACCTGAGACATTGTAGCTGGATCTGATACGGATGTGTATGGTTCATATGGTGTATAAGTACGAGACTAATCATGTTTTGTATAATAAAGCCTATTTGGTTATGTGTTGTTCATATGCGGAAACGAACGATGGTCAAGAGGGGATCCATTGACTCGAAAATATAGGATCGGGAGTACCACTGACTCCATCCAGATTCAAGTTCCTAGATGAACGTCGATAAATGTCAGAAATCAGAATCTCTGGCCAGAGTCCATTATTAGTCATACAAAAGCAAGTTTGTGATGATGAGTTCCAGACATATTGATCGACGATTCGGTAGAAGATCGAGTTTAGGATTTTGACATTCCATGAATCCATGCTCGTTCAAGATATCTCAATGGAGGGACTTTACCTGCATGGTACGTATGATCTGAAATGGGTTCGATGAAGTATTTCTTCATCGTGGTTTAGGGACTATGGCACATTGCTAGATGTTTACCATAGTTGTTGGGCCTCTGGACAGGTTTTTGGATTCATCCAGAACTGGGTCATGGCTAATCCACGGTGGACCTACATGGTCACACCAATAGCCTTGAGAAGTTAGAGAAGGATGAGAGAGAGAAATGATTATCTGAAGAGGGCTAGCACCTTCGGAGTGTAATAACGGGATTTCTATAGTAATAGTTGCATAGAAAATTATTTGTGACATTTTAAGGGTTAAAAAGGTCAAGCAATAATTAATTATATTTAATTATTATATCTTAAAGTGTTAAGATTAATGAGATGAACAAAAATAACCTTTTAATAGTTAAAAGGTAAAAAGGGTAAATTTATGGGTTGTTAATGTAAACTAGTTTAGTTTACATGGGCCCTTGAATAATATTGATTATTCAAAGGGTAGCATATTAAATTCGTGGGGTCCCTTTATAAAATAAGATTTTATTGGGCTTGGAAGTGAAAAATAAATAATTGCAAAATAGCCCAAGTATATATAAGTGCAAAAGGTTGCATTTTTGTTCATTATTCACTTGTTCACTCAAACACAAACTAAAAGCTCTCTCTCCCTAGCCAAGGCCACTCTCTAATCCTCTCAAGGTGGTGTTAAAGTGTGGAGGTTTCATCCTTTTGAAGCTAATCTTCATCAATCCAAAGCAAAGGAGTAGGTATAATCTCTTTTAAGTGTCACGCCCGCTTGAGGTAGTTGTATTGTTTCCTCTTTCGCCCTAATCGAGTTGGTTTTTGTATATGTTTGTTGAATGTTATGTTGATTGTGTGCCTGAAATTGGTTGAAAATAGAAGAATTTGAGGTACCAAGCTTCGCCGGGGCGAAGAAGAATCTTCGCGCGGCGAAGATGGGTTGAACCAGGGTGAAACTCTCTGGACAGTTTCGCCGCGGCGACCAAATGTTCTTCGCCGCGGCGACGGGGAATTTAGTTGGTTGAGTTTAGACATTTTCTCCTAAGGACAATTTGACCCTTCTACCCCTAATAGCAGGAAAAGGGGGAGTGAATTGTAAGGATTTTACATGGAGAATTGTGATATGGGGGTGAGTTGTAATGACAAAGGATATGGATGGAATTCCCAAAAATGAACAAGGGCAAATGGAATGGTGTGTAATATTTCATTAAAAGGAATTAGAATCAAAGAAACCCCTCAGTTCTTTCTCAAACGTTGACTCTTCATTCTTCTCTCTCAATTTCTCTTTCTTTTGGTTCAAGGAATTTCAAGGGTTTTGGAGTGATTTGGGGTATAGAAAGCAACCCAAGGCTTCCTAAGGTAAGGTTTCTCCTTAAGTGTGTGATATGTAGATTTTAGTCATTTTGGTTTTGGGGGTTTTCATCTTTTGGTTAAGATTAGAGAGAATACAAGAAACAATGGAAGAGATTTGGTGAGTCTCTCCATAGCAAGTAAGTAAAACCCAAACCAAGTTGAGATTTATGAAATTCTTTAGGGTTTGATAGATTGATGTATGTATGTGATATACATGTAATAAGATGTATGAAGGATTAAATAGAAATTTCTATGCTTGTGAATGTTATTACTTTGCAAATATGAGAAATGGTGTTGTTGGTGGCAAGGTAGTTGAGATGGATTTGAAGGGGTGTTATGGAACCCTTTTGGAAGTGTTTATTTGACAGGTTATTAGACTTGTGTGAAGGGGTTTTTCCACATTTTGGATGGTTAGGAAAAGTTTTGAGTCATGGCTATGATAGAGTTTATAGTGCACATGAGTGTTTGATGAAATGCCTATAGATGGGTTGAGTGTGAGAATGAACTTAATTCTTGCGAACATTGCATGTTGGCATTTCACCAAGGCATAGTAGAGATGATCATCCATGTGCATTGTTAATGCATTGAAGAGTGACCTAAGAAAGAGTAGGAAATTGTGTTTAGATACCATGAGTAGAGAGCTTGTGGGTAAAATTACTCTAGGGTAGCGAGCTCTGAAAAATGCGTACAATAGAATGAGTTAGAAGAGTGGTATAGTTGGGATGATGCTTTGGATACACCCGACCGTTATGGGAATCGGATTGATGCTTTGTGAACATCATCGAATAGCCCTTAGAGATGGGTTGAGCTTTTGGGTCAACATCAATGGCTAGTAGAAGCGGGTTGTGATGCTTTGGTCATCCCCCGAGTATGATAGAGACGGGTAAATGCTTGGTGAGTTACCCAAAATTCAGGAGGACGGTGGTAGGTCTAGTGATCTACACCGATAGTTAGAAGGAAAGAGTTGGTGCTTTGTGATCCTCACTCGGTAGTCAAGCTAAGGGGTGGTACTGTGTGAATTCCACCGTAGCACATAGATGAATGAGATGGTGCGTGTGTGAACGCCATTCGCCGTACCTCGGTAAGATGAGGCCAGTGTTATAGAAACGAAATAGAAGCAGAAAAGAAACAGAATTAGAAAAAGGAAAGAATTAATAGAGTCACACACGGGGACAGAAGTTAGAGAGTTTTTACTGACGCATTATTTGTGCTCACCCACGTTATTTTCTTTGTGGGAGAGGTCTAGGTGTGATGCGGTTGGAGGGGGTCGGCGCGCGAGGGAGAATAGAAAAGTTCCCCTTCTATTTGTCTTTTAAAATGCACTTTGTAAACAGTAACCTTTGTGTATAAAAGACGTTGTGAATTGTAATGAAAGAAATATTGTGGGCCCAATTTTTCATTGTTAATTGCATGCATTTACTAGTTTTTCAGTAGGTGTCATCAAGCTTTGTATGAAAAAAGTTTTTTGAATCATCCTTTCATGCTTTCTTTCCATTCCACACTATTAATGCAGCATACTGCAGGTCTTTGTAGTATGTCCCACAGGTACTGGCTTCTACATTTTCAGATTTAGGGATGAGGATGCGGTGCATTCAATCCTTGAGAGAGGGCCGTGGATGTTTGGGGGTAAGTGTATTATTCTGCAACAATGGCATGCTCAGTTTACTTTTGATAAGAGCCGCATCTCTAGAGTTCCGGTATGGGCTCGTTTGCATGGTTTGCCTTATCCTTTGTGGTCCCACAAAGGACTCTGCATGGTTTCCTCTATGTTAGGTCGACCGTTGTCTAGTGATAAGACAACATCAGAGCGGACCCCTTTGGATTATGCTCGGGTATGTGTTGAGCTAGATGCAGCAAAGCCTCTGAGACGTCATTTTGAATTTTAGTGCCAGTTATCTGCAGAACCCATTCAGATTACAGTGGAATATGAGTGGACCCCCAAGAGGTGCCCTAAGTGCTGTGTTTTTGGTCATGTTTGTCACCAACCAGAGGTACCTACTGCGGCTATAGCTCAAGGTAAGAATAAGATAGTTACTAGTTTCTAGAAGGCACCAGGGAAAGCTGTTGCAATGCAATCTGAGCACTGCGAGCCTTTGAGGCAGCCAGCCACTATTGATCCCATTAGGGGGAGGGAGCGGGGGATGGAGAGGGATGTTTTAGTGCCATCTACAGTTTCAGTTCCGAGTACAATTAGAGTTGGGGATGCTTATTTGGCTTTGGTCCCGTATCAGTAGACTATTCGTGCTAGCAGACGTGAATTTTCTGGCTCTGAATCGAGGTCGAAACCTGATTCCCCTTTTCCTATTGAGGATGAGCAAGACCGTATTATGGGATTTACAAATTGCACAGAATACACTCAGTCCTTTATGAGTTCTGGGAGTAGGCAATCTACCTCTTGCAACAGGTTTGCCTTGCTTATTCTGCATAGTGACGATCTTCAGACACCAGATGCCACCTTATCTGGATCAGTTTCCTTGCCACCCTTAGCAAAGGGGATAGGTCAGGGAAAGCGGGGGCTTCGATTCAAGTGATTTCTTAGCTTGTTTCTATCCCAATTCCAATGATAGGGAGTTGGAATATTAGAGGCCTTAACAGCTTCTCAAAACAACATGCTATGCGGAATTGGATTTCTGACTCTTTTTTGGGTTTGATTGGTTTGTTGGAGACTAAGGTTGAGCAGTCTAATTTATAGTTGGTGGTCTCGTTGGTTTGTCCTTCATGGCAATTTTTGTCAAATGCGACAGATTCTATTGCTTGCCGTGTTCTGGTATGTTGGGACTCTTCTCTTTACTCTGTGCATAGTCTTCATTGCTCTCTTCAGGAGATTACTTGCAGGGTTACTCATGTTTCTGAGGGGTTCTCATTTGGGATTACTTTTGTGTATGGTTCTAATGACCTTGGGAATCGCCGTAATCTGTGAAATTTCCTGAGGGATCAGTCGGTAGTGTTTGGTTCAGAGGGGCCCCCGTGACTTGTGTTGGGTGATTTTAATGCCATCTTGGGAGCCTCTGATAGAGTGGGTGGTGATCCTGCGTGGTATGGTTATATGGATGATTTTGGCCAATGTATCCATAATGCTGAGTTGATTGGGGTTCCTTTTACTGGGCTTCGGTATACTTGGCATAACGGTCAACAAGGGGATAGGATTATTTTACGAAAGCTCGATTGGGTCTTTGCATCACTTTCTTGGCTCCTTGAGCGACCAAACATAGCTTCAGAGGTTCGACCTCGGGGTGTTTCAGATCATAGCCATATTGTTATCCGGTTTGGTCCCCGCCGTAGCAAGGTACCATCCCCTTTTAAATTTCTAAATTTTTGGGCTAATCATGCAAATTTTTGGGATATTGTTCAGGCAGTTTGGGATGTGCCTATTGTAGGCAATCCTATGTTCCGTCTTACGCAGAAATTGGGGTTAGTGAAACAGAAGCTCAAAGCTTTACATATTAGGGTTTCCAGTCATATGTCCAGCCGGGTAATTGAGGCTCGGGCTCAGTGGGCAACAACTCAAGGAAATTTGGATCAGGACCCGTTTTCTACTAAGTGTATCTCTGAGGAGAGGAACCTTGCCAACTAGTATTTCAGCTTTGTCGAGATGAGGAGGCTTTCTTTAAGCAGCGATCTCGTGCTTAGTGGTTGCACTTAGTGGATCAGAATACTAAGTTCTTTCATAAGTCGCTGATCCATAGGCAGGTTCGAAACCACATCCACGGTTTGACTGATGGGAATGGTACTCATATTACTAACAATTAGGGTTTAGGGCATTTGGCGGTAGGTTTTTTTCAGGATCTTCTTGTTGCCCCTAGTCAACCTCAGATTGCAGAGGCTTCCAGGTATTTTTTTTAGCCGCATTTCTCTTGATATGATTTCTCCATTGACTGCTTCTATCACTGATGATGAGATTAGGATTGCTTTATTCTCTATCCTGGATGATAAAGCCCCGGGCCTGGATGGATTCACATCTTTGTTTTTTAAGCGGGCATGGAATATTATTGGTATAGATTTCAGAGATGCAGTGAGACATTTTTTTGCTACTAATGAAATGCCAAGATGTGTTAATGCCACCAGGATTGCTTTGGTTCCTAAGGTGGAGAGCCCGAGTCGTATGACGGGCTTTAGGCCGATATCTTAATGTAATGTACTTTACAAGTGCATTTCTAAGGTGATTGTGAATTAGTTTAAAGTAGTGCTTCCGGATATTATTGGGGTTTCCCAGTCAGCTTTTGTCCCGGGTCGAAGGATTTCTGATAATATTTTGCTGACTCAGAAGCTTTTGCGAAATTATCATCTTGGGGGTACTTCACCTCGATGTGCCCTTAAAGTCGATATTCGTAAAGCTTTTGATACTGTGAGTTAGGATTTCATCTTTTTGGGATTGCGTACTGTGGGTTTTCCTGAGCGTATGGTGAGGTGGATCATGACATGTATCTCTACATTGTATTTCTCTGTTGCCCTGAATGGAGAGCTTCACGGTTTTTTTAGGTCCTCCCGGGGTGTTTGGAAAGGGGACCCTTTGTTCTCCTTACCTTTTTGTGTTGGCTATGGAGGGATTAGCTGTTATTTTTTGGGAAACCTCTCACAGCCCTGGTTTTCATTATCATTGGAGATGTAGGCGGGCAGCTATTACTCATTTGTGTTTTGCAGATGATTTGATGGTGTTTTGTAGAGCAGTTGCTTCCTTTGTTAGCTTGATCAAATCGGCCTTGGATTATTTTGCTAAGGTTATTGGATTAGTGACTAATGCAGAGAAGAGCTAGTTGTTTCTTTCTGGAGTTACAAATGAGGAGCAGATTGGGTTACAGTCTATCATGGGTTTCCAGTTATGTAACAACTACTGAAAACTAGGACAATGCATGCATAATAACAATATAAAATTGGGCCCCAAAAATTTCTTTTCATTAGAAATCATATGTCTTTTATACACAAAGATTACTGTTTACAAAAATGCATTTTAAAAGACAAAACAGGGGAAAACAGTGTAGCTATTCCTCTTCGCTTGCCGACGCCCCTCTGACTGCGTCATCACCTAGAACCTGCATCCACAAAGGAAAATAACGGGGTGAGCACAAAATAATGCTCAGTAAGTAAAACTCTCTGTCTGTCTGTCCCTGTAAGAATAACTCTTAATTCTTTCCTTATACTATTTCTGATTCTATCTCTGTTTCTACTAAACATCATGGCCTCATCTTACTGGAGGTACGGCCAGATGGCGTTCACACAGCACCATCTCGCTCTCTATGGCTATCGGGTGGAATTCACAAAGTACCAACCCGTTCTTAGTGACTACCGAGTGAGGATCACAAAGCACCAACTCGATTCTTCCTAACTATCGGGTGGAGATCACCTAGCACCTACCCGTTCCTCATGAATTTTGGGTAACGTTCACCAAGCATTTACCCGTCTCTAGTCACTATCGGGNAGAGTTGCGTTTGAGAAGAAGAAATGAGGGGTTTGTTAATTCTAATTCCTTTTAATGAAATATAAACACAAGCATTCCCATTTTGCCCTTACTCTTCTTTGGGAATTCCATCTATATCCTTTGATTCATTACAAACTCACCCCCATATCAACACATTCTCCATGAAAAATCCTTACAATTAACTCCCCACTTTTCCTGCTAATTAGGGGTAGAATGGTCAAATTGCCCTTAGGGAAGAAAATATCTAAAACTCAATCAACATTTTATTCGGGTTGTCGCCGCGGCGAAGAAACTTCTGTCGCTGCGGCGAAACCGTCCAGAGAGTTTCCGGTGGTTTCAACACATCTTCGCCGCGGCGAAGATTCTTCTTCGCCCCGGCGAAGCTCGGCATACTACACCTCTTCCATTTTTAACCCATTTCAAGGCAATTAATCCACACAACACTCATACTAATGACAATCAAACAATATTACCAAAAACAACTCAAATGAGGGCGAAAGAGGAAACAATAACTACGTACCTCAAGTGGGGCGTTACAAGTTAGGCTAGTTACTGGTAAGATATCTAGGGGTTCCTCTAATCTCTACCCGCCTTCAACATTTTTATCGTAGGCCTCTGTTAGAGTGAATTATTTCTCGGATTAGGCTATGGACGTCGGTATCTTTGACCTATGCAGGCCGACTACAGTTGATAAAGTCGGTACTTTTCTCCATACAGGTTTATTGGTCCTCCATGTTTCTTTTGCTGGCAGCTACAGTTAGACAGATTGAGAGTATTTTGGCCTCGTTTCTTTGGAAGGGTACTTCTTTGTCCCCTTCAGGTGCTAAGGTTGCATGGTCTTCTGTTTGCTATCCATTGACGGAGGGTGTGTTAGTGTATATTAGTGTATGCCCTAGAAACCATTCGTGTTGTCGGTTTCAGAGCATTTTGT
>NW_022195759.1:0-1453 GCF_008641045.1 Pistacia vera
GGGGGACACCAATGTGGTGCCTACCGTAGGCACTCCGATGCTCCAGTTAGCATGGTTGAAGGTATTTTAGTGAGGGTTAAGAGCCGAAAAAGGTTTATCGTAATGGTGCAATTAGGGAAAGACTATTTTAAAGTGGCAGGAGCACAACTTTACAAAGGCTAAAGGTGGTAAAATTAGTTGAAACTAATCTTTACGGCCAGAGAAATAGCAATTCTCGGGAGCAAGAACTTTGAAACTAATTTTTACGGCGAGAGAAATAGCAATTCTCGGGAGCAAGAACTTTGAGAGCTAAATTTAGGCTCTTTGTGAATCCATAATGAGAAGCTTCAACCCCGTTTATATAGTGAGCCAAGAAGGCTTAAGTCCTAATAGAAATATGAGCCCTGCTTGGTATGGAACTTCGAATTAGAAAGGAACCCTTGTTCCTTGCCTTTATCAGTTTAAGAGTACTAATTCATGTAAGATTTTGGATCTTTAATGAATTAGGAAGTTGATAAAATTTTGATTCCTATTTGTGGGCGAATGTGGACTAATAGGCTGAAGCCCAATTTAGCTTAATCTATAAGAAGACCCAATTTTATGGAGCTATCCAAAGCATAAGTTGACTCAGTTCGTAGGATAGCCTTGATCATAAAGAGACCCAACTTGTAAAGTAGCCTAACTCGTGAAGAAGGCTAACTCGTGGTGTGATCTAGCTCGTAGAATAGGTCGGCCCATAAAATGAACCTTCTTATAAAGTGGGTTATCCCATGTGATGGTCAATCCACAAGGCCCAATCGAGTTTCAGCTAAGGCACGAAGCCGTATTTAGTATATATTCTGTTATTGGGCCTAACAAAGTCCAATATGATTTTTTTACTTATACAATAATTTCATTTAACGGTAAATGTATAATCATATAAAAAAAAAAAAAATTAAAAGCGGAATTTCTTTATTTCATCAACGGAAGCCAATAAAACCACTCTAACTAAAATTACTTAAAAATCCAATATAATCAAATTGAAAGAAGCTTTTAATCTTCTTATAATATTTTTACACCCCTATAGTCCATAATATTTTGAACCCTAATTTCTTAACAACTTTAACATAACATTGAAGTAACAATTAAATTAGTTCATAACCAATTTAATATCCTGCATAAAATCTTTCGTGAGCCACATGCTCATGCCTTTAGATTCTAAGCAGCATTCCTTTAATTCTTAATATGCATTTATTAAAAAAAGAAAAAATAAATAAATAATCATGCCTTGAATGCTTTTTACTCTATTTTTGATAGTTATCGCGTTGTTGCTAGCTATAGATTCTCTAGCTATAGTTATTAAAGCATCAATAGATAAAAGAAAAAAAAAAATACAAATATTCTTGTTTTTCCTTTTCTTAAAAGAAAAAAAATTAACAAAGGGACATTGAAAAAGAAAAGAGTATTGGGTGCCATTGGAGAAGAATAAAAAAAA
>NW_022195760.1:0-2117 GCF_008641045.1 Pistacia vera
TTGAACATCGTGAATGCGTGGAGTGGAGACACAAACGTGCATACACATCTACCAATGTATTGACTAAATTCAACACCTTAATTTCTATGCCTTTGTTTCTTGTGAAGCCATGTGCACTGCATCGCCCTTCACCAACTTCGATACATGCTTATATTAATTAAACAAATAATATCATATTACTAAGTCCAAAATTTTTATTCCCACCCAAGGTTTGGTAAATCCACACTTTCCCACCCCTTGACAGAAAAACCATCAACGTTCCACCGATTTTGAATTTAACACTTAAAGGGCCTTAACGTCTGATTTGATTAGATTTTGATCTGAACGACAAGAATTAATCGAACAGATTGCGACTGAGAGGAGGCATTGTGGAGTGAAGAGAGAAGATATGTCTATGAGAGTTAGTAAGTGCTCATTTTTTTTTTTTTTTTTTTTTTTCAAAATAATAAATATTATATAATTTTTTTAATTTAGAAAGTAGACCAAAAGTTGTTTCGGTTTTTTCATTTTTAAATTTTTAAATTTTTAATATACCAATTGTGTCTCTAATCTTAATTGAAATATTTTTTTTCAATAGTAAATTTATTTTTGAAAAGGAAACATATAAATTCATAATATATTTGATATTAAAGAATTGAAGGTTTTTGTAAATATGTAAACATAAGTTAAAAAGCAAATCATTACTTCATAGAGAAATAGAAATTCCGAGTCGCATACAAAACAATTGGAAGACAAAGTAAATTAGACAACATATATGATCTGCAAGTGCTTACTTACTCAATTATGAGGTGATCAATTAAGGGTCTTTGTTGCTACAATACTTTACTAATTCAATTTGGGAACCACTTAGACCAAGACTGTTAAGAAATTTCCTTGCAACTCATCTGTAATTTCAGCAAAGTTAATTTGTTGATGAATTCTCATATTAACTTGACAATAACCATCATTGGATGATTTTATAGTAAAAGAACAAAAAGAGTTTTTCATGAATTCTTGAGTTCAAGTCTCCACAGGCATTAATAGGGGTGATTATTGAGGGATTTAATTGATCGTCAACTTCAAAGCTTTGAAGAATTAGTTGAGGTACGTGCAAGTTAATATGAATACCCCAGTCATTAAAAAAGAAATACCAAGACTTGCTATTTATCACATTAGTTTGATTTGATATTTATGAATCATTCTTGATATTATAAAATTAATTTATTACCAATTTGAATTGTTTAATTATGTAACTAATTAACATGATATCTTTCTAAGAAATTTCCTAACACTTTATCAATAATTTCACCCAAATTGGTAATTTCTTTTACCTCTAATGAGTTGAATTCAATCATTTATATTTATGTGGTATGATATTTTTAAGAATTTTTCTTACAATTTATCAATCATCTGACACATATTAGACATTTCATTTGGACTATTATTGCAATGGTGAACCTAAATAATTGAATCAATTTGTATTTTTATATGACTTTATAACTGGCTTTATGGAAAAGAGAAGATAATTTCCGCAAAGATGGGTCTTTTTTGTTTAATCACCATTCATGGTGGGATGTATCATATGAGAGAATAGACCAAGATAAGGTTTTGTGGGGTGCCACCATTTCCATCATCTTTATTCCTTTCTCTGGCTTTATGGAAAAGAGAGAATGATTTCTGAGAAGATGGGTCTTTTTTGTTTAATCACCTTTCGTGGTGGGGTGCATTACCTGAGAGAATAGACCAAGATAAGTTTTTGTGGGGTGCCACCATTTCCACCATCTTTATTCTTTTCTCACTGTCTTTCATTCTAACACCATTTTTACCTAACATTTATGAAAATAGAGATCAGTTAATACTAATTAAACCTAGTTACACTTTCCATTTAACAAAAAGTGTTTGCCACTTCTCCTTATTGAAAGTAAAGCACCAAACATCCTCATAATTCCATTTAATATGCAGAAGAGGCAATGTGAGATTATCCAATTCCATTAATTGCTAATATTTGCTTGACCTTGTTAATTATGGTTGGCCCACTTTTCTGTGAACGTCTTTATATATGTTTCATAATGCTAAACCAAGTTAGATCTTCTGCGTAGAATAATAGATTTGAGAAAGAACATTAAGTAAACCAGGTC